>NW_009719828.1:48123-121548 GCF_000703405.1 Apaloderma vittatum
GTGCTTTTCACAAGCGTTTCCCATCCATCTGCATGTTCTCATCCATCTGAGCATTTTGTTTGCTGTGTCTTCCAGTTTATTCATGAAGAAATGACATAAAATTAGACTTAACTCATTTTCTTCTCCAGTTAGAACCTCCCTCATCTCCTCAAAACTGACATGTCGAAATTTATCTTAGTTCATGGTATTTCAGCCAATGCAGAAACCTCAGACAAGTGCTCACATCCAGGCCAGATCTTTCAAATAAGATTTTACGATACTATCAGATGTTTCACTAAAATACAGATATATTTGTTCAGAACCCAACGTAGCTATTTCAAACTTCCTGGCCAGGCAATTAAATTTGGGGTAGCTGGCTGCAAGAGCGTCAATACATCTTATGGAGGTCTTCTGCTAGTTTAGAGCCAAAAGTAATGTGTTTAAACCAGATTTCCTCTCTGCTGAAAGACTCAGAGCTCCAACTGCTGCATCAGCACATCAGAGTTATTTGGTAGTAGGGGAAAATCTGGGCACATCTCCTCGACAGGACAGATCCAGCTGTGATAATGAGATGCAAAGCCACAGTTAGCCTAGACACAACACCAACTTTGTTAGTGTCCTGCTGCGCATTAGCTAAATCACTCTGTCTCTTGCTTGCTCTGCCACAGGTGTGTGGTGTCAAAACTCGCAGAGGGAGTTGATGTCCACCCATGTGGACATGCCCAGCAGCACTTGTGGGTTGCTCTGGGTCGTCTGAACCCAGCGCAAAAGAAACTAGGAACTGGAAAAAGACAAGTCCAAGACCTCAGGCCACTACATGTTGGCTTGTCATCACCTGACTTAATAGTTAACATTGTTATTAGATTTAAGAGAGAACATAAGGAATGCATTTGTCTGGAATCACTTACCACTTCGAAGTCGAAGCTCACGAGGAGAAGATAGGAAGAGCTTTAGCAGGTCAGGCTGGAGGGCCATGCCAAATAACCTCCTACCTGCAACAGTAGCAAGAGCCCAAGAAAGAATATACAAATGTTCTACATACTTCCCCCAAAACTTGCCCAACCTACAGTGGTTTCTGGCTCAGGCACTTTCTGAACCAGACCTGGAGTCTTTCTGTTTAATAGAAAACCCAGATGGATTCCAAAAAAAGTCTCTAATGAGTTTTTCCTTCATGATTGTATGCAGTAAACTTTTAGCACTCCCAGGATCCTGTGGCAAGGAGTTTCACAAGATGACTAAGCATGGTGCCCAGAAGGACTACTCAGTTCAAACTGCCAGCTACCATGTTTCTAAGTTTTTATATCAGAAGAAAAAACAGTGAACAGCTGCTTATTATTCTCTCTTTGTCACATGTAATTCCTGAGAACTCCATCACGTCCTCTCAGTCATCTCTTTTCTGGCTGGAGAAACCTAGTCCATTTAATCGTTCTCACACTGAAACCTTTCTAAGTCTTTAATTACCCTTGGCATCCTCCTCTAAGCCTGTTATAGTTTGACTAGATCCTTTAGGAGCCAAAAGATTTCAGTATTTCAAGTGGAAATGCACCAAAGTTTTATCAAATAGCGGCACATTTTTTTCATATCCTTCATTCCTTTCTTAATATTTTCTAACGTTCTCTTTGCTTTCCGAGAGCTGCAAATAAAATCTGTTTCACATGATAATCGCTTTTATAGGATTCCCTATTATATCTCTAACTTTTCTCAAAGATCAGAGTTAGTTTAGAGTGTAACAGAGTTCGAGTCAGTTTAGAGGTTTACCAGGACCTTCTTCCCCCAGGTACATCACTTGACATTTATCTACACTGAATTTTACCTGATGTTTTATCACTCAGCCATGTACTTCTAGATGGATTTTTGGCATCTCATTACAGTCAGCCTTCATCTTTAGACCTGAATAATTTAGTACTATCAGCAGCATGTCCTCATCAGTCTGTCTCCATTCTTATATTATCACTTTTCAGTTTTTCCTAGGATTGATGCTAG
Organism: Apaloderma vittatum; assembly: GCF_000703405.1. Lineage (NCBI taxonomy): Eukaryota > Metazoa > Chordata > Aves > Trogoniformes > Trogonidae > Apaloderma > Apaloderma vittatum. Next base: position 50,086 of record NW_009719828.1, read on the forward strand.
ATCCCAATCTCTCTGTCGAGTAAATTGACCCATACAGATCTGTAGCACTAGTGACTGCTGAAATGCCTTGGAAAGCATCTTTCGCTGCTGGGATGAGTGATGCGGGAAGAGAAGTAGAAAGACATTTCCTCTTATTCCTGGAAATAAATTACAATTGTTCTTAAAGTCTGCAGACGTCTGGCTATTACATCATCTGAGGCTCTGGTGTTTCTAGCTAACAATCACTAACAAAGGAGATGCATTTCCTTCAAGGAATTTCACCATTTACACATCTGATGTTAATTCTTGCTGGGCCAAAACAAGAATAGGAATAACTGACTTCTTCAGTTTATGTTTACTTTTTCCCAGGCCACAAAACATCCATTGACTATGAAACTTAAATTTACTGCATAGCAAATGCCTGCTTTTCTAATAAGTTAATAAAGTTGTTTCGTAAATAACGGCACGAGAAGCTAAGAAAAAAAATTAATAAAGGCAACATTCGGTTTCAATATGATTATTTATTAAATATTTATCACAATATCTGAGAACCGAAGAAATTTGGTTGTCCCCAGTCGGTCATTCTAAGATGGTGAAGTCAGCAAAGAGATGGCAAGAGTGATATGTCCTGCCTCCTGAGAGTTATAAATCGCACTTTGAGATTGCAATTTGGCTGTTTGCTCCTATTTCCCCATCCCGAGACAGGGTGGATTTTTCTTCTCTCACTTGCATAGGAGAAAGCATTGATTTAGAAAGTGTAGTGGAAAATTCAGAAACCTGGATCCACAATAGGCCTGCCCAGGTTTGATGGTATTAAAAAGCATGAGCTGTGAGCGAGTCCCTGGCCCTGGGGTGGCAGGGTTTGCAGCCCCACAGCACCCGAGCCCTTGGGATGGTCCCTGGGATCACAGCTTCACCTCGGAGCACTGCTCAGCCCCCTGTGTCCGTTCACCTCACCCTGCAAATCGGTCATGGAAGATTTTCTTGATGGGCGGAAAGCCTGGCTGAGCAAATACGCTCGTTGGGCCAGGAAGGGGAATAAAATGCGATGTTGATTACTATCTAAATATTGCCCCCTTTGAAGTGAGCAGGTCTGTGTTTGGGGAGGATTGAATACTCTGTTCTCACAGTTTGAGGCACATCATGAGTTATTTTGTGTTCTCGCTATTGCGAACATGATTTCCTTACAGCCTATCGCAAAGGGCTAAATAAGGTGAAGGGCAAGGGGGGGGCGTTGGGATACAGATGCCCTGTGGTCGGCAGCCTGCTGTCTGGCTGAAAAATGCCTACGTTATAGCACAGCACGGCCATCGGCTGCTTTCCAGTGCAGCTCTGGGTGGGGAGGGTAGGAAGGTCAGGATGCCTTCAGTGTCACCTTCTGCACTTGTTATCTAGTCAAGGCAGGACCTGGTCCAGCAACCAGTAAAAGAGTGCAGGAGGGATACCAGGGAATCATCCATCCTTCTTCTTTATTGAGTTCGAGAAAGTGAGATTTGAGATTCATTCCTGCCTGGGAAGGTTTTATTCTTCCCCTTATTCTCTGTAGGGCAAACGGTGGGGTAATAAAGTCATGACAAGAAGACTTGCACACATGAGGAGTCTGATCAGTGCTGTATTCAGTCCCTGCCACGTGTGCACAGTGCCCTGGATTTAAAGGGTATATTATGGAAATCAGCCTCCTTTTTGCTACCGTTCGTTCAAATTTTCTCCTTTTCCCCTAAGCATCTGTTACAGGAAAAGTCAGTGGGTGTCAGTGCCATTCAGGATCAGGCCGGGAAAAGCAGGGCTCTCCTACGTCAGTGCTTTTCAGGGTTTTACCACATTTGGATGCAGCGCCGAGTCAGAGATCTGGGATGAATTGTTCTTCCGCATCTTCTTTTTGTGCCACTGAGATATAAAACAGAAAGCACCAGCCTGCAATAAATTCACAGATGTGTTAAGTAACACACAATGGTGGTCCTTTCAGCAAACTGTCAAAAGGAAAAGACTGTGCCGGGAGTAGGGAAGGGCAGGCTGCTCCTCTGCCGAATTTAGCAGATTTAATTTTACATCTGCTCCCCAACATATTACAACCTCATTTATCTGTTTCGTCCCCATCCCCTGTCCTGCCTCTGCTGCAGGCTGTGGCTGAGCTAAGGCGCACGTAAGGTCAAGGGGCTTCAGCCTCTCCAGAGGTGCTGGAGCTGCAATAACAAGGCCAGAGCCGAGGAAAGTTCCTGAGAGTTTAAGGGCTTTGGCAGGTATCGTAACAAAAAGGAGGGAAGCTTTCGGCTCATGCAGGGACCGTTTTCTCAACTGCAAATAAATCAGATATTTGGCATTTTCTGAGTTGCCGCCCTCCAGAAAGAACAACATGTGACTGGCTGTACCAGGATCAAGTGTAATGGATGAAGGGAAGAGAAAGTGCATATCCACGGCTCCAAGCCTGCAGTAAGCATTTCCATGCCATGCCGGTGGCTTGGGCTGGTCTGCCCTCAGCAGAGCTACTGAAAGATACGCTTTTTGTGGCCAGAGATCATGTTGTTCTGAATATAAAAATGCAGAGGTAAAAAGGTCTTTATTTACAAGTGTTGCAGCAGAGAGGTTACAAACCACATCTCTCAGCCAGCACAGATTTCAGTGCTGGGGATGGGAGCTGAGGGGGAGGTCAGTTGTACTGGATATGCTGTTGGGACTGGTCCACCCACACTTTGCCCCTGACACTTCTGGCCTCTTTTGCACTCTTTGCCACTGGGAGCCTGTGAATTATGCCTGCATAAACTCGTAGAAAGAACAGAAATTAAGCAGAATCCAACTATTCACTTATCCCACTCAAGCTTGATCCTCAACCATCTCTTCAAATGTCTTTTTGGCATAGCTCACCTAACTTGGAAAGTTCTGGGGCACAGAGCAGGTGATCGGGGGGTGAATGTTGCAGTGCCACCTCCCCTTGCACAAGCAGAGATAAGACCCTCTGTGTACCCCCCAGCTGTCCAGGCTGGCAAAGCCCAGAGGGTTTCTGGGTGCATAAATGACTTTATTTGTAGCATGTGCAAAGAAGTACAAACACTGATTCTGGTTTGGGGTATTCTGAAATCTTTCTGTCTGAAAAAGGATCTGAAGAAGGTTCCTTATAGAAGTGAAACTCCATAACAGGAGCCCCCCTGCAATTACTCCTACATACTGGGACAACAAATGTGCTTGGCTGGGAGTTGTGCCACTTTGATTCCTTCGACGTAGAAATAAGGGAAAGGTTGGGAACTGAGGCTGTGAATCCCTGGTTTACCCCTGTAAAGTAATAATAGCAGCATCAGTAATAGCTCTTAAATCAGGAGGACTTGCTGCAGCCCGCTCCCACGAGGCTTGCATGACAGCATTTAACGTTCACGGGAATGACATGTTCCCAGCAAGAACATTCTCATTTGCATTATGGCAGGACACGGAGACCCAAGTTAGATTTTAAGTGTTGAGCAAACCTGATGTGACAACATCGTCCTTGTTTCCATACTGTGTTTAGTCTAAGCTAACCCTTTTCAGACCCTCCTCCCTGCTCCGAATGAAAGCTTTGTGAAAAGGCACGCGCAACGCAATGGCCAGGAGTAAAAGTATAAAAGCAGGAGAGAAAAAGAGGCAAAAAGCACTTGAACCTTCATTGGCTCCAGAATTCCTGTAAGTCCTCAGTCTTCTCCATTTTCTAACAAAGGTAATGAGATTTCAGGCTGCTCTGTTAATTACCAGAATGCAGAATGAACTCATTGACTATTTTCAACAAATAATAAAATCAAAATCAGGATACAAATTCATTGTGTTTTTCTATGCAAACACTATGCCAAAGTACAGTGGTTTTTTAACACACGGGTAAGAGATAAACTGACGTGTCTTGTGTTAGCCACAAAGCCAGTGGTAAGTCCAAAGTAGATGGAGAAAAATATCACTATTAGACCGAATTGATTTTGCAAAATGATAAAATTCATGTTCTTATGAAATTTCAGTCTCCAATTTTGTAAGGCGTCCAGAGTTCAGATCCAAGTCCCTTTACAGCAGATAGAAATGACTCATTAACTCCAACATAGGCTTGGATTAGTCTCCTATCTGGGAAACTCCTTAAAACACTGATGAGATTTTACATATGTATAATCTACAGAATTAATTTAAGTGGTTTTTTTGTATACTTGTGTAGGTAAAAGTTGAAAAGTAAGGAAGCCAATCTATTCCCAGGGGATAGGACTTTAAGGAGAAAACTGTATCCCAATAGAAAACAATTATTTCTCCTTGCAGGATGAACATTTCAAATCAGAGGACTAATTTAATGCATGTAATGATTTTAGGGGCATAAATCCCAAAGGATATCACTTTTAATTTAGCTATATACCTTTAAAAATGCTTCCTCTAATTATAAGGCCATTCTTATTGGTATGAAGTGTGTATTTTAAGTATACACAGAGAAAGGATAATATGCTATACTCATTAAAACAACCAGAAAATACTACGCATTTTAAAGAAATAATTCAATGAGTTTTCTTTGTGTTCAGCTTGAAGGTTACTTAGCAATCATTTTAAATACAGGAAATAATAAGTAAGATTATTATTTCTAGGCATTTTTTGTAAAAAAATAAAAAGCAAAGTTATATATCTTCTACTGCAAGAAATATGCCATTAAATATATTAATGCTGTGAAAATTGCAGACAACTGAAATAAGCTTCATAATAAAATACAATGCAATATGTTCCTGCTTTTTATAAATGAGTGGAAGATAGAAAAAGTTTTCACTATTAATGATTTTTTAAGTACTTTATTGTGATTTTTTAATGGCATTGATATCTGCAGCCTCGACGGTGATATAATACCTTCACGAGCATTTGCATCACTACAACACACTAGTTGTTAATGTGGTTTTGTACTGAGAAGAATATTTTATCAAGTTCAATTTCTTTATTGTGGCTTTTCATGTGTTCTGTGATTTACGACCGATTTTGTTTTTCAGATTGGAGTTCTGTGTTTCAGAGAAATATTTTGCCAGCGTTGTTATTCAGCTTTTACCTTCCATTTCAATGCTAATGTGCTTTTAAAGAGTACAGCTACAGAACAGAAATAGCACATAGTTTTTGAAAACTATACAGCCTTGTGTAGTATACATCCATCATCATCTCCCTGCTGCTTTATAACCACTAATGTTATTATCCCCTTTTTTTCACTAGGTAGAAATACTAATGCAATATCATTTCCCTGCTTTTGTAAAAATCTCTCTCATGTTGCTTGTTCAGCGGATTAAAAAAAAATCAAGAGTCAATAAGTAGCAAGACCCCCACTGAAACCCCACGCTCTGCCTTTCAGCTCCGCAAACTCACAAAACAAGCTTCAGATTTCACCCTTGTTTCCTGGGTTTGCTTTAAGCTGCGCCGAGTTTCAGAAGCAAAAGTTCTTCCCATCCCGCGCTTTCCCCATCGAAGGATCCGATATGTTACGGCTGAGGCGGATCTCAAAAAAAACCCCCACCTAAAACCCATGCAAACAAACAACCAGACAAACTGATTAAACACCAGTGGGGAAAAAAAAAAAAAGGCCTTAGACATCAGATTTCCTGAGCTTTTTCCCCCTCTCTCGCTGCACTACTTACTTGTAATTACGTCTGGGGCCATTCCTTCCTATTCCACAGGATAAACTGGAATATACTGCTCGGCAGTTTTGTCTCTAGCTCTTTAAACACTAGAGACCTTATAAGCAAACAACCCTTTTTTTTTTCCTGCCTGTTATGAAATTTTAATGATCTTCAAGGCTCTCAAAATCAAACCAACTTTCTACCCTCCCCCCGCACCTCAACAACTTGGCTTCTTTATACCTTTTGTTTCAGAACTGTGCCCAAACCAAATATACTAAACCAGGAGGGAACTCTAGCTTTAAAATAAGGGTTAAAGTGGCCCTTGTTTTCCTGTGTCTCTTCTCGTTCCTGGTAAACTGCGGGATTACGCCTGGAAAAAGCAGGTTGGGGAGTGGAAACTGGAGCAGAGATGCGGTCTCTGGACAGAGAGTCCTCAAAAGGGGTTTCATGGAGGGGATGAGAGTGCCAGCGCCAGCGTACGCCAAACAGCTTTGTGATGGATGTGTTTATCCTTAAAACTAAGCTCCCATTCAAGGCTGGACTAGCCAGGCTCGGGCAGGCGGATGGCAGGAGAAGCGCGCCGGGCAAAGACGGGGTGTATGTTAAGACGCCTTGTTTAAGCACTCCCCGCTGTGTCAGTGAGACAGTTTGTACTAAAAGCCATCTGTAGACCTTCAGGATCACCGTAAGGGATCCCCAAAAGGGCTTTGTTTCTCTGGGAGAGAGGACAACCTGCCTCTGCAGCCTTCCTCACCTCTGGGCTCGGTGGGACTCAAAGGACCGCAAGGTACTAACAGGGAAGCTACGAGGTGATGATAAATGCCGTAAAATAAGTAAAAAGCCTGGTTAGTCCCAGTTGTTGGAATGTATTTTCTCAGCTCAGTGCTTTCCTGGAGATCCTGGGTAGTACCCTAAAACTCTGCCAAAGGTATCTTTGCGGTTCTTGTCGATCCCTTTCACTTCGGTACCTCCAGTTTCACAGTATTTGACTCCTCCATAACACCTCCTGGTCCCAGTGCTGCGTTGCTCAGACATAGTTGGAAATTACAGCCTGTCTGAGCATTCCCTAATTTATGCCAAGTGTTTTTAGCCGGAGGAGCTGTTTGGAGAGCTGGCTAGGAATCCTTAAAGTGCTGTTTTGTACCCCTGAGATACAGCAAAGCAGTCATTACAAGTAGACTTAACAGGTTGAAGTCCAGATTGCCTTGCTCCAAAATTTGATGTCCGAAGAGCACCAGAACAAAATGTGACCTGACTGGAGGCTAGTAGGAGTTAAGCATCCCCGTGACTATGTGCAGAGCCCTCTCTACTTCCAAAGGCAGGTTTTGAAAAGGGAAGATGTGCCACACTTGTTGTGATTAGTAGAGATGTGGAAAGTGTAGGAATTGCACAACCTTCAAGAGTATTACAGTGTCTCAAGATGAGGAGATCTGACTTAACTGTGCTTGATTCCAGAGCAGAAAGATCCCCATTTTATTGTCTTCATCAGTCCCTTGGTGTATGGATAGAGAAGAAGAGAAGAAACAGCTATAAGAAAAGTCGAGGGAAGAATGAGAGGACGAATTAGACATGGTAGCTTAAGTCATGGCTTGGAGACTGGAGATCTGGGGGGCCTTGAAGAAGCCCCAGATCATCCCTGTTGACAATATCTTAGGAAAAGCAAGTGCTGCATCCCCATAAAGAGCGGAAGGGAGTGCAGTGGTGAATTGCCCCGGCACCCCCCTTATTTAGTATTTAACCCTCTGGAAGGGGACGGCACAGAGCTGAGCATTGCCGAGGGCTGGCCTGGGAACGGGGTCCGGGTTAGGATTCGCACACGTCAGTAACTCACTCCCACGGCCCTGGGCAGCATTGTTCTCTAAAAGCAGACATGTTTCCTTCCAAGTAGCAGACATGGAAAGAAAAACACACACAAAAACAAATCATCTCGTCCTTCCTTCTCCGGATGGCGAGCAGCCCGCTCCCGCTTGTCACTGAAGCTTGGAGGTGGATGCGATCCCAGTCTGACAGGGGACATGGGGGGATGAAGAAGTCTCCTGAGTGCCTTTTCCTTGGAAAACCCACTCCCGAGGATGGCTGACCCTACCAAACTTTCTCCTCGACCTCCCCTGTGTGAATCTCCCTGTTAACAGCACATCCCAGCACATCTCAAAGGCAGGCATGGCATACTTGGAGGTTTTCCACATGTCAGACTCTTTCTGCTCTATTGGGAAGGATCTGAACTAGCTCATGGCTCTGTCAGGCTTCCTAATATTCACCCAGTGCAGCTCCCCGCCTCTCTCTAAAGTTTGAAGCTTGCCCAATGTCTTTCAGTGTTTTGGGGCTGCAAGGCTGCAGCTGGAAAGAAACAGCTGCAGAAAGAAGCAGAAAGAGGCAGGAGCCTATTGCACACCTTCTCTTGGGCTGCACCCACTCTGCAGGACATTGAGGCACTGGGTAAAGCTCTGAAGATAAAAGGTGCTGAGTGTTTAGAAGGGGATAAACCCGCCTTTGTGAAAGGATTTCTACCACTTGTTGTCCCGGCTCCGTTATCTTTCCCTCATCGGCTATTTTTTTTAAGCTTTCCCTCCTCACCAAATAATCGGTAAATCATAACAGGCTAAAAACACGGTTGGGCATCTGTCCTGCTGCTGGGGCTTTTGGCTGCTTTTAGATCATTAAACAGGCCTGGCTCTGCACAACCTGACAAATACGAGGTGAACTTTACCCCCAGGTCTGCCACCTTCACACAACAAGGGCACATATTCCACAGCTGGGGAGCTGTTATTCGACTCGGACTGTACCACAGGTCAGAATTTATGACTTTGTTATTATTATGTTTGTGAGTTTTACGGCTGCACGAGTCCCGCGGGAACCCACAGCACTTTCGCTTGGCCGTGTCAGTCAGACATTCATAATGTACTGAAGAGGAAGCATTGAAAATGCTGGGAATATCCTGTCTAACACTGTCTCTCATCTCTCTGACCCTCAGGTAAGGGCCAGACTTTGTTTGCACCCAACATCGGAGGAAGCTGATAAAGGGCATAAGAGGAACATTGGAGGGGGAGCGAATGGCAATGAACACTCAGCAGCGTTACTGCCAGACACCTCTGCTGCCCTGTTTGTTCCCTCTAATGACACATGTCCCAAATTTCCTGATCGTAACAGTCATCATGTTGCGCTTGGTGTTTTATTGCCCTCTGATGTCGAGCCAGGAGCTTCACAATGGGAGTTAACCTGATGTTGATGAGTTTAACCACTCCAGTTCATCTGCTGACTCCTCAGAGTGCTAATGGCTCAAGGGGGCGGGGGGCACAGAGAAGTACTTTTTTCTCACGTGCGTTGTGTAAACACACCACACTCTGCCCTGGTTTCTATGTGAGCCACCAACAGCAACGACGACGACTCAAAAGCTTTACTTTCTGTCTCATGGTTTGTCACGGATGGTGGGATAAAGTATTTGAGGTGGGAGCCTTTTCCCCCAATGTGTGATGGATGGATGCTGGTGAACATCTGTCAGGCTTCCTTGTGGGGGCTGCAGAGTGAATAAACTTCTCTGCTGCAATGCAGGTTGCAAGGCATCTCCAACTAGTAGCTGAGATGAAAAATCCACTGACCAGGACCAAATCATCCAATGTTGTTAGCTGCCAGAAACGCTCCTGTTCAGTCATCTGATCCCCCTGCAGCACCATGGTCCTTCCCCACTGTGCTCCCACAGCCCTCAGGGGACCCTTACTGTTCAGAAAAGTCAGAAGCTGCCCAAGCAGCAAATGGCCTCACCCCCAAGGAGCATCTCCCACCATCCACAGCCAAAAGCTGACAGTGGCTGTTTCTTTATCTCCATTTGGGACATCTGGGCCAGGAAATAGGGTATCTGATGGAGGTCCAATGAAATCTTTGACTGTGACACTGGCTTCTGAAGCCATAAAACACCAAAGTCCAACAATCCTCAGAATTTTTCCCTTTTTCCTTCCTTTCCTGCTCCATTTTTCACCCTCTCCCACACAGGACACTTACACACAGACCTCCAGAAGCTATCACTCTCAACAGGCATCATATTAAAGGCAACAATGACATTGTATTTGACAAGACCTGGGGTTTGATGTTCCTCACATTTGGATGTAGAAAATATTCAAGCAATGACATCCTTTCATTGCCTGTCCACCCTGGGAGAACAAGGGTGTGTGGATATGTGCAGTTACCATATCACAAAAGTCTGATTTGTGAACACACTACCCAACCTATTTTTACATCAATTATACATCAAACTTAGAAATTACATATAATGACAAATGCATAACTCCATAGTATCCAATGATATGGTTATTCTGTAGCATAAGATAAAATTTCTAACCACATTTTTTTCCTTCTGTCTGCAAAAAAATTATTCCCTTCTCCACCTGTCCACAGAATATATCATCTTAATTCAGCATACCTCAGCACCTGCTGGGCAAAGGGAATGGGACACCAGCAAGTAAAGGCCAAACCAGGAATACTTCAACCTAATAAGGCAGGCAACGCTACAAAGGCATCTACAATTCCCCTCAATTTTTCTCCAGGGAGGTGGGTGCTATCTATCCTCAGAGAGCACAAACATCTGACATGGCCATGACTGTGTTGTGCCTTTCCTTCTCTGCTGCGTGTTTCCGCACTAGGGCAGTCGCTGGCCTCAGAAGTGCTGAACTTTTTGGCAGCAATTACCCAGAGCACCTACAAGGGCTGGGTTAATGTAACCACCACACGGCTGCTGTTTGCAAATCTGTTTCTCCCTTCTTGGCTGCTTGTGCTGAGATTACCCTCAAAGCCTGATGGTCTTCTGCGATATGTGCTCTAAAACCTATGTGTAGCCGTAGAAGGCTGTGACTGCTCAGCTTGTCTAGTGCCACTACAAGTCCCCAGCAGCTTGTGGGATCACGAGAGGGAGAGGAACACCCAAGAAGGGAACAGTGCTGCTGCCAAAATGGCAAAGGGAAGGATTTGCAGAGGACTCAGGGCAGTGGTGGTGGGAGAGCAGAAGAGATTCAACATCCCTGGAGTCTGCAGGGTCTCCCACATGTGCCAGCAATTCACACTCTGGCTTTTACGAGGTGAGAGGAACTGCTGGAAGGTGTTTCCCTGGTTTGTCAGGGAGGCTCATGAGAAGCCCTGCTGGTGAGGGCACACTCTGAAGCCCCGGGGTGAAGGACAGTGAAGTTCCTGAAGTCTGCACATGCCAGCCTGCAGAACGGGCACGGGAAAAAGGTCAGCACTGCTTTCACAAGAAGTGTGACATCTGCTTTACTAAAAAACAAAAGCCCTCTGCTCCACTGTACAAATGCTTCTCTATACTAGGAGAATCTCTCTCTTTCAGGAGCTTCTGAATAAGGCATCCAAGAATTCAAAAAGAAAAAACTGCACCAAAAAAATCCAGAAGGAAGATGCAAATAAACTACAGCTCCGATGTTGCGGGCAGCGGCTCAACAAATGTAATCTGCTTTTCTGACACTCAGCAGAAAGAAAGGCAGAGCAGAGCAGGAAGGAAGGAGGCTCTGGTTTCACATGTTTCATCTTAATGAGCCCAACAGCACACGTGCCTTTTACAACAAGAGAACGCTCTGTAGCTACTCGAACGCTTGCATATGGATTTGTGTATACGTGTGATCACAGAATCATAGAATGGCCCAGGCTGGAAGGGACCTTAGAGATCATCTAATCCAACCTTCCTGGGACCTTAGAGATCATCTAATCCAACCTCCCTGTCATGGGCAGGGATGCCTCTCATCTGGATCAGGCAATACATGGAGATCGAATGGGGATCGAACCCGCGACCTTGGTGTTATCAGCACCATGCTCTAATCAAGTGAGCTAACCGGGGCAGACTCTTGTTGTTCAAGCAGAGCTCTCTGCTTGGGCATGCAAATTAATCCTCATGGGCACCTGGATTTGCACGTCGTGCTCGCAGAAAAATGTTGTACATTTGTGTGCTGCATGAGAAGGAGGAAAGGCAGTGAGTTGCCTGGCAGTTTGGGGTGACCTGGCGTTATTTTGGTCCTAGCACCCCCTAGACCCACTCACATTTCTTTATTCCTCATTGCATCCTGCACAAATTCCTTCTAGTCTGAGAGTTTCCATTCTTGATCCCTGTCCAAAGGTGAGCGTTTGCTGCTGAAAGTTCAAGTTAAATCGATTTAACTATTTTTAAAAGTCGCTCACTGCTGAATAAATATACCTTTCCCCTTGCAAATGTATTTCCCTGATTTCCTCCTCCAAAGGGAGAAGCAGGGATATAGTAAAACTTTTTAGAAAGAACAGTCTGGTTGATACCGAGGGAGCTTAAATGAAAGAGAAACAAAGAAAGCAAACAGGATATTTATGGCAACTCTAGAGAGCTCTCTGTAGGCAGCGATTAAAAATAGCCCTCAGATGAACAATATTGGCTTTCTGCTCTATCCTCAAATAGAGAGGACAACCTCTGAAAGACTGGTATGCACATCCGACACTTCGGTGGGTAACTGTGGATGGGCAGGTGAAAAGAAAGAATTCTGAGCAAGCTCTTAACCCATGTAAAAAGCAGTTTGACTTGGGCACCCACTGGATAACACACACTGATTTGTTTTTATATGTAGCTTAATCATTCACTCCGCATTTCCTTGGAGAAAGCTTACAGTTTTTAAGGGAAAAGAAAAATGGAGAAAAATTAGGCAGGTCCTGTGCCTTTTCCTGCTTCAGATTTTGAGTTCTTACCCTTTCTTTTGAAAAACTGAGTAAACAAAATAGTCCCACAAGAAAAAATTACTGTGGCAATTAGTTTTCTAAATAAATACAAGAGAAAAGCCATACAAGATTTACATAGTTTGCAAGTGCCTCTTAAAAAAAATAAATTCCCAGTTTAGGATTCACTTCTTAAAGTGAATAAAAGTTGCTGCATTAGCAATTTTCCTCTCCAGTAAATGTCTCCAAAAGTGTCCTCCACTGTCCAAATGTTAATTCTTCTGCCAAAAACACACAAACTCCCAACCCAAAACAACTGCTGTTTCCTTTTTTATGTGCATTTGTCACTGATACAACCTAAGGTCTTCCACTGCTCTCAGAAACATGCTGAAGGAAAGTATTGCCTGCGCTATATCTTCCTTAGACAGCTTTGTCCTTTCTGCTCTTTTCTCCAGCAAACATATCAAATACTGCTTTAGAAAGCTGGTTTGAACAAGTAAGCCAGTGTTTCAGTGTTCATTCTATTTTTCCAGCTGAATTTAAATTTTTTTTCTAAACATAAATGGCTTCATTAACGTCAATTTGCGGATCTGTTAAGATGTAGGTGGTCTGATGCCTTAAATATGACTGTACATTTGTTCCACTCCACCACTCTGAAAAATGCTTCAGAGGGATACGACGTAAGGGATTACCATCCAACTTCTGGCGGTTTGAGTTTTTTTATTTTGTTTCTGTTTTCAAAACCAGCTGTGTCACAGATAGCCTTCCCCTCCCTTTGCTCCTCTGACCTCTGATTCTGCAATCCTCTTGGATTCCTTCTGGGGAGGGCAAATATTCCCTCCACCTTCCCCCAGAATTGTATGTTCCTTTAACCTTGGAACAAACTTCAGCCACTAAAAATAGACTCCCAGCTCCAAATTTCACCAACTCTTCTTGTGTCACAGCTGCATTTTGACATTCTGTTCTCCTCAGTGGATCACACGCACCATCCCTGCCTCCTTGCCAAAGCTGACAAAAGCACAACGTGTCACCAAAATTTTAAACAGGAATTGCAACAACCAGACCTTTCTGGAAAAAAAAAACCCACACAACAAAACAAAAAAAAAACTCAATCCAAACCGAAAAAGGGCACACGGACAAGCTTTGTCATATGAAAACCAACAGAGAAAAAAATCTACAGGATTACAGACTCATGGAAACTAGAAATGGAAAATTGATTAGGTCATCCAGGCTATTTCTTTACCAGTTCTACCCCTGTGGCATTGACTGGCTCAAAAGCCCTAAATGAGAGACCTCTTACCAGCATCCAAGAAAATTATTCACGATCCAAGATATCTCCCAGTATTTCTGACATTTGGACTGAACTCCTTCTTTCAGAACAGCATCCCATCCCTTCTTATCATGGACCTCCTCACCACCAGTCTCTCCATCTCATCCTCACGGAGGACTTGAGATATGAAGACCTTCTCCATAAGAAATGTTTGTGTTTGTTTCCCCCCCATGAATACTCGTAGAGTAAAATCCCTGCTCCGTGTTTTATCAAAAAAGGAGGCAATTAGGATAGGTTAGCTTTCAGCTTTTCCATTTTCCTTTCATTTTGACTGTTCTTTATCCTGATGACTCTTTCAGATATCAAAATCAGTCAACATTTTCCTGGTAATGAGGTTATTCAAGAGCACCACAGTGAGGAAGGGGGTGAAGAAAAGCATATTTGAAATATTAAGGCAGGCTGGTGGTCTGGTCTGGTGTGGTTAAATGTTCTCCTTCTGGGTTTTCTTGCTGCTGAGAGAAAATCCTCAGGGCTGATGGCCCACAGCTCCAGTTGAAACCGTATGTATCAGCATCCTGGTAGCACCATATATCACTTTCATTTGAGAACTGTCCTCACAATCCCTGCTTGTTCCTGATCAATACTTCCCTATGAATAAAAGTGAACAGAACAAATGGAAAAGATTTATTAACCCTGCTGATATGTTAAAAGCATTCTGTCAAAGAATTTGAAAAATGCTTCTCATATTTAGTGTTCATGGACAGAAAATCCCTTCTGAGAAAGGAAAGGTATGTAAAATACATCAGTACCTCGGTGTGGAAATCCAGACCTGGCTCACTATATACATTACTGATGAATAGGTATTATTGAAAATTGCATGTGGTTCTTAGCAAGGAGAGCAGCTCCACATAAGAATGAGAAAGCAATTGTCAGCACTCAAGGAGAAACACTGGTCACATCTTTAAGGGAGCTGAGAGAATGGGAGGCTTTAGGATGGTAAAACGCAAGATTAATGGAATTGGGAGAAGCTGTTGACAGAATTTCTTGAGGGGAATGAAATTGGAAAGTGATACTTGTTGGGACGTGGCCCTTGGAAATTTGCAGCAGTCTAAAGCTATATCCAGATCTACTCACTGTAATAAAAGTATGGTCTGAAAAGAAATGAGTATTTGAACCGCATGTCAGAAAGTCACTGCTGGAGCATGATTCCAAAAAGCACGTTGCAATGCAGCGAATGAATCACAGACCACAGGGCACGTAACATACGCTAAATGAATCCAGCATGATGCACGGCTCTACAGGGCAATCATCACCTTCAGCACTGTCATCAGAAAGCAATAACCAACTTCAGTGTGCCACCCTCTTCCAAAGCATTTCTCAAAGGTAAGGCAACATGCGGTGCAATTAGGGATGTCTGTAGAGGAAAGAACTCCTCCAGCCAAATGACTTTCCAGTTTGTGCCTCTGGAGTTTACTGGACTAGTATAAAAGGAGTAGCCTGCAGCCCAGGTTAGACTAACGTGCTGCTAATTGGAGGGGGGAAGAAATGGGAATATACTTCCAAGAACATAGCGGTTTTGCACGCAGATGATATGCTGGTAATTTCTTTGCAATGTTTGCAGCGTGAAGGAAAGGAGCACGGCAACAGTAAAACATGAAGCGAGTTCATGGCCAGGAGTTTGAAGGCAGGTCTTTTTTCTTCTGTGCCTGGCCAGGAGGCAGGGAGTTTTATTGGAAACAGACACAGTTTCCATGCCTTTGTCAACTCCAGATTAGGCTGTTCTTCTGGAGAACACCTTTAATCAGCTGGAAGCTGGTCAACCCAATTCATGGGTTGAGTTTGTCACTGGAACAATATAGTAACACCAGAGGCCTGGGAGCTGTGCTCCAGTTGGAGTTCTGACATTTAAAGCTCTAGATGGCTTAAGCAATGCACTTTAAAAAAAATAAAATATGTAATTTCTGAATAAAGGGAAATGAGTAAGGCTTTCTTCATAAAGAACCTTCAGCTTTGGAAATAACTGTCCCTAGTCTGGATGGAAACACCCTCAGATGTTGACAGGAAATTGGAGTGAATGGGCACAATGCTCATTGGTGAGAGAGTGGTCAAGGTCTTGAGAGAGCTCGAGGAAAGCAGACCCTTCCAAGAGCAGATCCCTCTCCTGGGACACTGATGCAATACCTGCTCAAAGCTAAGAAGCTATTTTCTTACTGAAGGGACAGCATTCACCACTGATTGTAGGAGGTCTTCCCTGTGAGGTCTTCCAAACCCCTCGTGGCCATGCTGAATCTACCCAGACTATGAAAGCCAAAACCATTTCAGGCAAAGCACAGCAGTAGGAAAGTCAGCTGGAAACATACTTTTAAAAAAATTTCACAACATAAAATGAGTGAAGTTTGGTCATTTCTTCCACAGAACTAGCCTGTAACTACCAGGGATTATAGCTAGATGCTACACGAAAAACATCTTACCGTATTTTGCATATTTTTGGCCTCTTTGGGGAATTGGGCAGGAGGATTATGGAGAATGCACAAAAGATGTAAGTGTAAATTAGTCATCTTTCTTACCTGCTTGTTTTCCTAGACAGAGTCACATTGGAACAGTTCGCACTGAAGGGCATTTTCTACCACTGTGCTGATGTCAAACCCATGAGTATGTCTTTATAATTATAATCTAGCATCTAGGAACATCCAGCCAGCTGGATCAATTGTTGGGCAGAGTATTCCAGTAAGTCCTTCAGAAAACAGATATCAGGTCAGGCTTTGGAAAGGCCCCACCACCACAGTTTAGAAGAAGAGGTTATTTAGAAGAGAACAGAACAAAACAAAAGATTGAGAGGGGAGTGGGGGGTGTATTTTGTTGGTTTTGTGGGTTTTTTTTGCTTGGTTTTAAACTTAGAACTTAAACAGGGGATGCAATAGGCAGGTGGTGGAGAAGTATCTCATGATTTGGACAAGTGGCTCTGAATCTTGGAACAGGTATTATATTTGGTCTTTCACTGTCAGTGTAGGCTAGAAAAGATGAAAAATGCTATGGAAGAAGCATCTATATCCTTTGAAGAGCAGAGATGTGTTTTCTTGAAGGAGCTCGAGCTTCATTTTTATGAGAGAAATAACAGGTGAAGGAGTAAAACCGTTAAGAGACAGAAGTTCTCAACGGAGTATCAGATTTTCCAGTGACTCTTCAGTATCCCATCACAACTCCTCATCACTAAGACAAAATGCATTAATATCAACCCTTCAAGGTCTTTTCAAAGAGAAGATCTTTTCTCATGGGCTAATTTCATACACTAAGTTTTCAAAGTGGGGGGTGAACTCTCTTCCATCTGCTCTCCCCAGTTGCGAGGGGCTGCTGTGGTTCCACATAAGGAAATGTTAATTAGACGATCACATTGTATTTTTTCCATACAACCCCCTACTTCATTCAAAGCCTTGGATGGAAAATACAGTGGGAATGGATCCAGGCTGTGCCTCAAAATGGACTAGTTTTTTGCAGGTCTCGCCTCTTTTTTCACAGTAGTTGGAAGGGGCATGAACTTGTAGCAATCGGATATTTAAAGGCTTTATAAAATGGGGCCAATTTAAGGTTGCTGGGGTATTCTGGATCCAAGCACTTCCTAATCTTCTCAGAGCTTGACTTTACAACTTAAACATTCCTTAAATGCTGATTTTAGATGTGCTGCAGAGTTAAAACAAGGCTGGCACTGTAGGAGATTGTCATTTGGTATTGTATAAAAAGTGTCAAAGAAAAAGTGCGATTATTTAGGATAATCTACAGGGATTATACTGAGCGGTGAAAGTTAGGACTGACTGTCACACTTTGCTGCTACCCTAAGACCTACAAGAGAGTATTTATACAAAGTAGAACCCGAAGGACTTGAAAAACTTCATTGTATGAAACAGTCCCACAAAGACCCCATTAAAAGGCAGAGGGAAGATGTGCCATATCTTCATTTTCCTCCTCGGATATATGGGCGTATATAAGCGCTTTGATCTCTATGCTCCTTCTGATTTCCAGGTAAAAAGTGCCTTTTGTATCCCAGGCACTGAAAGTCCTACTCCCTTCAGAGCGTGAAAAGTCATCAGGATCTGTAAGAATTACGGGAGCAATTAATCAACCACCTCAGTACTCTCAGTGAGCTGGGTTTGCACCAGCGTTGCCTGCCAGGTTCAGCCAAACATGTATTTGATCTGAATACGCTGCAGCAAAACCCAACATTTGTGTATGATTACCCAAATTACAAAGCCATTTTGTAACATGCCCATAACAAATTAAATGAAAAAATATGTACCATAATGAGGTCTTTATTTTCCAACTTTTATTTTCTATAGTAAATGAATAAGTGGAACGATTTGGGCACCAAGATCTCCAGTCCACCTTGCCCTAAACAAACTACGGAGTGATTGCAGAAATGAAGAGCTAATTAACTGGGAGTTAGCTCAACCAGCTGCTCTCTGTATTGCTGTGGCAGACGAAGCCTTTGGCAACTTGGTTTGGTAACACCCCTCAGCAATTTTCAGCGTGTCTTTTCTCAGAGTCGTGAATGTAGCCAAAACCCCAGGAATCCACAGGTTTTTAAATGATCAAATCCACAATTTCGCCTGCCTGTCATGTTCATGCTGCAGACTTAGCGGATCTCTTAGAATAAGGTTTACAGCATGTCTTCTGGATTTGATTAGAAGAAAATCTGTACTTCATCTTAACTCCTCCACTTTTTCTGCCCTAGACCTGAGGAATGCAATATTGGCTTCTCCCTCAGCAAACTCCCACGTTTGTAGCAAACATTACTGAGCTGAGTTTCTATCTAGAGTGTACTATTTAAAAATGTTCTTATTCTCACCTGAACACCGTGGCATCTGTAGTACTAAAAATTTATATTAATTCATATATATTACTATAAATGATGTATATATTTCATAGTTTGCTTTAGGCTTGGGAACGTATCATGCTCAAAACTGCACTGTCTTCCAGGCTGTATTTACCAGATTGATTTTGCACACTGAATAAAGATATACTCATGGTAAATTCCATCCCTCTATGCAGAATACAAAATATAGCTGATTAAGTAAAAAAGCTTTACTCATTTACATTTACTTCTAGAGATTCCTCAAGGACTTTCCAATTTGTTTAGATTTCAATAAAAGAGAATATATTAACTTTTTTTTTTTAAATGGCACACATATAATGTAATAAAAAAATAGTAAACAGATTGATTTGGAACTGAAAATCCATAGCCTATGACAAATTAATCTCTCCCTCTTGATTTTATTATTTTTTCTGTAATATATGCAGACTGTTTAGCAACAAACATCAATGTTCCAACAAATACGAGCATGAAGCTTTCAACTAATGTTAAATCTCTTCCCAGCAAGTCAAAGGAATGACTTTTTCTGAATTTCTGTTACAATATAATTTGATCACTGGCATGTAATCAGGGTTTTGAGAAGTTGTGTCATCCTCTATCCTAATATTTTACCTGTTACATGATTGATCTCAATTAAACTTCCATAATCAAGCCCCATATCACCACCGATGTAAATCACATCCCATGTGCATGGAGAGCACGGCTGAGAAAATTTCCCACACGAAAAGTTGCAGACATGTTGATTGGGAAAGACTGCTTTGCTGTCTGCAGATAATAGCCACTGGAAGTGAGCGGAAGGGGCTGAGGGGTGATATTAACAAAACGCAAACAGATAAGGAAAGAAAAATGGGATATGCTTATCATTCCTGGCAGGGATTCAGTGTTCTGTGCTGTATGAGATGGTTTAGATTCCAGGAAACCTACTGCATAGGTGTAGATTGCCCTGAAAAAACAGAGTTGGTGTCTTGGATTTCGCTTTGCAGCATATCCAGAATATTAACTATCCAGCATATGAACTATCCAATGGGGGGTCCTGAAGTCGATGGAGGCTTTGGCAGCTCAGTACTCAAATTTTAATTTAAAGGCTACGGGCACTGAAAAAAGATCCCCCCACATCTGTGACAGAATTGAGACTGAAAAAGGCTTTCATTCTACCATTCATGCACTTTTGTGCACCTCGTTCATCTTGCTTAACACTTAGGAGTCCTGCTCAGGATCAATAAGTAACTGCTAGAGATGATGTTAACATGGAGCCAAAAAAGGTGACCTCCAAGGAGTTTTCTGAAGCTACTAGTAAGAAAACAAAAGGGTAGACATACCCTTTAAGCTTGGAAGATCCTCAAACTATGCTGGATTGCAGTGAAGAACTGCTGTTCACTGAGATATATTGATTATTCCCCAGTCGGAAGATTTAAAAGAATTAAAAATGTGCTAATTGCTTTAAAAATTAACTGTTTATTTATGGGTGTTGCACGAGGGGTCAGGTTGGTTTGGTGGTGAATATTCAAGGCAAGTTCCAATTCCCATCACGTCAATGACAAAATTAATTACTTCAATGCAACCACAATTTCATTTCTATGCAGTCTGATTTTCTGGTATCAATTAGCCGAGAAGGTCTTCTGCATAAATCTTACTTTGATTGTGGTACAAATGCTACGTAACTCAGGATTTCAGGTTTGTCTGCAAAAACGAAAGTGAAACTCAGCTGAATCTGCATGATTTCCTCCAGTTTTGTTATCCAGGTTCAGTCTGCAGCAAACCTAGGACAGTTAGTTGGAAACTCAAGAATGGTTCTGATGAACCTTGGTTGACATTTCAGGTTCAAAAAAAGCCCAGATTAGGGCAATTTTTACCTGGTTTCCAGTTTCATAGGTACAGCTGGTTGAAATTTTTCAAATAAAACAAATCATGAACCCTTGGCTTTTCTCCAACCACTCACATTTTTTAATGAAAAAAAAAAAAGATAAAATCATTTTTCAATCTCACTACTTTCTTTGGAAAAAATTCAAAAAAAATTTTCAAGATCTAAAGGGGAAAAAAATAAAGACCTTCTCAGTGGCCTGCAAAATACATCTTTTGTTTATTTCTAAGCATTTTTTGCGTTTGTTTGCACAGCCACAGCAAGTGTTTTGACTGGTTCCCTCAGATCGTTGTGTGCTTTAAATTTCCTTCCACTCATAACTGAAACGTTTTGGGTTTGATTTTCCAATGAGAAAGCCAAAAATATTCTCCTTCTGGTCATCATCTTGCAGGTTTTCTGAGGCAATAAAAAATGATTTATCATAAAACAAACCAGCCTGAAAAACCTTATCACACTTGCAAATGCCCCAGTAAATCTTTAAACCCTGCTTTTCACCCTCTGCTTTTAAAGAAAGTTTTCCTAAGTATCAATCAGGAAGGTCACAGCATATCATCATGCATAGCTTAGGCAAAGATTAGCTTCCATTTCTTGAAGGGTTCATTTCAGATTATGTAACAGATGCTGCTGAAAATCCAAAAGGTCTAATAAATCACCTGGTCCAACCGTGAGAGAAAATAAGTTGAGCGTCTGCAGGCAGTGGAGAGGAAGGTCCCTGTGCTGCACAGCTCCCCAACTTGTGGTGACTGCACTTTGTCAGGAACAACCTCTCCACCCACTAAATGATTCCTCCTCTTCCTCCTTCTACGAAGATGGCAATTTGCCGTCTCACATTTTACAAGCGAGTGCCTGGACCCCCCAACATGGGACTTGATCTGTCCTTCAGGGTCTAGTTGGAATATTTTTCAGTTAATGAGTACTTTGTAGACGGTTGACACCTTGGTGAACACATTCTCTTGATCTGCTTTTAGCCAGACACACAGCTTAAGCTTTTCAACAGCTGCTTTATCTCCACTTCTCACCCCTACCCCCACCCCAATTTAAGTTTAAGATGAGCCTCCACCCCCGAAGACCATGATATCTCTCTCCAAAGTCCTGTCAGAGCCACAACCAAGGCCATAAATTTCCCAGCCGGGTCACAGTACTCCCTATTCATTTACTGAAACATTATAAATGTGTCCAGGCTCCGAGTGAAACCTAATCCTGACATTCCCCGCATGGCGATTCCTGCAGCCGATGGCAGGGTCATCTGGAATTACCATCGCCTTATCTGATTGGAAACTCATCACCTGAATTTCAACAGCGAGAGCTTGGTAACGCCTCATAAAATTGAGCCCGCTGCTATTTCAGGTCTGGTGCTTTGGTACAGAGCAGGCGTCGGGCTGCTTGGTCCTGCCCAGCCAGGGAGTAGCAGAGAGGAGGTGGCCAGGAGCGCTGCCCTCAAATACATCCAAGGATGGCTCATAAGGAGGGGGGAAAGGATGAGAAATGTCACCCTGAAACCAAGAATCATTGTAGTTCAAAGCACGGCAAAGCCAGAGCTCTTGAGGAAGGGACCAATACATAGCTGTTGTGAAGCAGCATCATTTCACTGAGTCTAATAATTTATGTACTATTTTATCTCACATGGGACCCTCACCATGTCATATCTGAATATCTTCTCGTAGTGGTTATGTGAGATCGTGTAACGTATGTTCTTCCTTTCTCTCATTCTATCTTTGAGGGAAATTGGATTTGAGGTGCAGGGTTTTTTTTTTGTTTGGCAGGAGAATCATTCAGATACGCAATTTTTTAGGGTTTTACTTTTATTTCATGCAGGGAAGATGAAAAAGCCATCAGAAATCACACCTTGGACTTCACAGTCTGGGTATAAACACCTGCAGGACAGCTACATTTTGAACTGCTCAACATAAACCCACAGTTATACACTTAAAAAGATTTAAACGCTACTCGAGGCCCCGTGCAGGTGCAGAAATTAGCTGCAGGTAACAGGAGACTGAGCTGCAACCCTTCCATCTTCCAGCGCAACGCTATCTGTGCTCCTTCCATCCCTAGATATGAAACAGCAAGTGCCTCCGAGCTATACGCTAAATAAACACAGCCCAGGAAAAGCTCAAACCAAAAAGCTTTACTTGCAGCCAACATTCCTTCCCCCGTGCCAGCCATTCATTCCTGTAATATTTAGTGGATTGCAAAGAGATTTTGGATTTCCTGTCAGGTTTCTGTCCTTCTGGGAGTTAATTATGACTTGGGACTCAAGGAATGAGCTTTGCTGTGGTGCCACAGTGGTGCACGTGTTGCTGTCCCGATCTGTCATTGTGTCCTTGATTCCCTAAAACATCCCAAGCAAGTTGCTGAAGAAAAGCAGCGAATTCACTCAGCTTGGCTGATTGACTGGGAGATGGGATGGGACAGGAGGTTTGATAACTTGGTCGGGACTGGTGGATGCTTCTTACACAGCTACAGGGACAAAAAGTGGAGAGAATGAAAAAAGCAGAAGTTTTAGTGCACTTTAGTGTCTCCACCTTGTATCCAGATCCCATAGAGTTACTCAAGGTTCTTGGCTGGCCGGCTTCTGCCCACCGAGCAGGGAGCAGGCAGGAGCAGACTTCAGCCACCATCAGCCTTGGGGATGTAGATCAGCTCCCAGGACTGCCCCAGCCTCCCTGCATCACCTTGCGGGAGTCATTCAAACCGTTTCTATCCTGCAGGGAGTGCAAGTAGGTGCACTTAAGCCTGTTTTCAATGAATTAGTGTGGGTGCTCCTGGCATTGACCTCTGAGCTACTTGCCCAAGTATTTACCCAGCTTCTCAGGTGGGTTTTCCAGCCATGCTGAATTCCGTTCTACTCGATGACTGCCGTGAATACATACACTTAAGTCTCTCTGTGAGTAACTTCCCCAGCTGTAAAATAGGGACAGTGTATCTCTACGTTGCAAGGGTGAAAGGAAAATAAATATGCTAAAGCTTCTAAGCAGCTTAGGCATTAAGAAAATGAGATACATCTGTGGCTAAAGTTTATAGATAGACCATTTGGATACAATCTGATTAGATTTATCCCCTAGTAAAGTATTGTAATTTCTGTAAGTTCAAGAATGTAACTTCTGTCCCAGCGAAGGAAAAATCCCTGCCAGTTCCTAGGCTATGTCAGCTCCTGGGGAAATATCTGAACGAAGCAGCTGATCCGGGGAGCCCCACGCACTTGTTTTCCACCCACGCTCACGCCCACCCTCAGCTGCAGGAGCGGTTTCCCACGCGCCGGGGTGACAGCTTGCCGGTGGCTCGCCGCCGAGCTGTGCTTTGCAGATGCCTTCAAGCAATAGATACGGGCTGTGGATTCCCTGCAGCATTCCTGTCTCATTTCCCAGTTTGTACTGGATCAGTGCTTTGTGGGGCAGGACTGTGGCTTTTTAGGTCTGGTACCAAAAAAAACCACCAACAGCAGAAAACTGTCTTTTGCTGGGTTGGTGAACCTAATGTGCCACTGCAGGGCAAAGGAAAATCTTTGTCAAGGAAATCTTTCCAAAAATACCACACTGTTCTGTTCACAACAGAAAAGACCAATTCCCGGTGTTAGATTTTTCCTGGGTTTACTGCACAGTTCCCCAAAGTCATATCCCAGACAAAATGAGTACCCATCAGCCAGGATCCTGGTGAACTTTTCCATCTCCCTCTTTTAGTGGTCCTGGTCACCTCCCTCTGGCTCACCGTGGTCTTGCACTGCAATGGCAGCACTGAAGCCCTGCTCCCACAAGCCACCCTCCTCACCTTCAATTTAATGTTATGAAAAGCAAACAAACAAATAAATACAATAACATTGAGGAAGTCTCAACCATTTCTTCACTTGTCCTTGCCACAAAGACCCCATTGGCTGGTGTCTGTACCTCTCCAATTTCTTTTCCAATTCTCAGCACATGCAGAGCCACTTTGGTCATCTTCACTATAATATTTCATATCAGCTATGCCAGGATTATAGGCTATTTGATTGCCTTGTGACAATCCACTGGGGTGGTCAACCTGTGGAATAGGAGGCATCAGCCTGGTACGTAACGACTCAGCCTGCAGCTGGGGAAGTATTTTGCGAAAAACATGACAGTTCAACCAAATCTGGTGGTCATCTCCAGCCTGCCGCTGTTTCCTGACACATAATCATTGTTAGTAGTGCTCAGATTGCACTTCTGTCATCTAAAGGCTTTGACATAGTTGAAAAGTTTATTGCAAATGTTGTTTTCAGAACATTAAGAAAGGAGTCATCGTCTGTTTGTGGAAAGCAATGTGTAATGAAACAAATTAACTAGGGCCACCAAGAGGCTCATTGTCAACACTGAGATTAAACTTCCAAAGGCACAGACCACCTCTTTTCCTCTAAGGCCACGTGAAAAGATGGAACTAGGTTTTATTTGGAATTGTGTTTGTGAGCAGAGGCTGTATTTGAGACAAGTTTTGTGTCCTTAGATTGTCACAACTACATGAAAAGATCTCTGGAGAGCTAGACTTTGATAGCAGCAGTAAAAGGCTTGAGTGGTCTGTGAGTAATCAACCTCAACTCCAAAAATAATACAGTTTAGAGGATTAGTCCCTAATTGCTTTACCCTCAGACAAAAGCCAAAAGAATGCCGCTGTCCCAATCAAAGTCTCAGGCTAATTGATTAATCTTATTATGTTAAACTTGAAATGTTTATTTTTGCCCAGAAATTAGCTTGAATTTTGTTGCTTAAGACCCAGAGATCTGGCCCGTCTGATATATGTCTTTTCCAGCTACATCAGCCTGACTAATAAAAGTATATTGCTTATTGCTAAAACCTGTTGCTTTTGTCTCTCTCCCGTCACAGCAACAACAAAATGTCAAAGTTTGGCGCATCGCAGAACAAGCTCGTAACCCAGATCCTCTGACACGCTCTGCTTGAGAAGGTGTTTGAGGTACAAGGAGGTTCTGCTGAGCTTCAGGTGTACCTGCTAGCTGCAAAAAGCAGGAGAAATTGCCATTTTGCACTAAACTTCAGAAGCAGAGAGGTTTTGCCAGTTCGTTTTTTTCACTTCCCTGCCCTCTAAGTCATCCATAGTGAGGCCAGACACGTGCCCACACCTGCAACCATCCTGGAGCTGTCACTGTGTTCCCTTTGGACACTTTGGAGGAGAGCAGGGAAAGCCGTTCCCCAGAGACGTCCCAAGGACTTGTTCAGGTTTTCTCAGCAGCAAAGGCTTCACTGAACTCCCACAGAGTTGAGCACACCGTAATGAAGGAATTTTTAGCAACACTACATATAAAATCAGAGCAGGTGCTCCTAATAAAGAAATTCTTAACCCTGCTCGTATTTATTTCAGTTCCTCTCTGTCTGGGCATAAAGCCACCATTTCAGTTTCAAGCTTTCCTGACTTGCTGGAAAAGGTGAAGGATAACTTCTTTTTTTCCCCTTTTTTTTTTTTTTCCCTCCCCACAAGAAAATGTGGAAACAGATTTTAACATCAGCCCTGGAAGAAGGTTAGGTGAATTGCCAGAGATACTTCTGAAATGAACTGCTAGGCCACCTAATTCAACAAACTCTTCCAACATTCTTTAGGCTTCTCTCTCCCAGAGTGCACAGAAGTCCCTTCAGAGGGTGGCATGAAGAAGTCAACTCAACTCCTGGTTGTGTCCCAGCTACGGATTAATTTCCAAGATGAATACCACCTGCAGAAATTAGCCCTAGATCCAGACTCCAGCTGCAAGAATCAGAAAACGCATGTTTGAGCACAGCTATTATTGGAGTTGGAGCCACTGATGATGGAGAGAGCTTTTGCATTTGGGTTATATTGGGAAATACCTACTTAAATCTGCCCATTTTTTTTCCTGTTTAAGCCTGTGAGATGCCCAGAGCCATGCATCTAGGAATAAAAGCAGTTCCTTGTCCTCTACATTTTCATAAAGAAGAAATGTTGCAGTGGGGAAAAAAAAAAAACCAACCCAAACCAAAAAACAAATGACAAAGCACCAGCATGCAGGGTACAAGTCAGCACAGCCATGTTCACATTTTCATAATTCATGTGAGCTGCCATATCTGCTGAATTGCTTTGAGCCACTGGATGAGTGTGGGGTGCAAAAGGAAAGGGAGAAAAAAAAATTAAATTAAAAAAAGAAATGGTCTGCCAGAGGAGAGGGAGACAAACAGGGCATTCATGAAGGCATCACTGCAGTGTTTTATAGCATTTCGCACTGGCAGAGAAGAATCACTGGGAGCACTGGAAGGAGGCTCTGTGTTGCTCACAGCATGGGTCTTGAACTCCCTAGCTGGTTAAAAATCGATGCCTGCCCCAGTCCACAGCCAGGTGGAGCCCACCAAGAGATGCCTTGGGTGGGCATCTGAAAGTTGTCATTTTGCTGAAGTGCCCAGGAGTTCAATCATGCTGCTATTTTCATTATTCCAAATTCAGAGAGGAAAAAAAGAAAAAAAAAAGACAAGGGCAAAAATAAAATAACTTATACTGCTGTGAGACACCGTGTATGAACAACTGCCCTTTCCTAGTGCAGCTCTTCTTACGGTTTCCACAGTCACCAGACTGGGTGACTTGAAGGAAAATACTTCTTGCTTGAAATTATTATTTGAAAGATTTCACAGGAATCTTTCTTTTCTCCCCTGGAAGGGATGGGCAAGTTACCAAGGCAATACTATCAGCTGGGAAAGAGATGAATATCATTTTAGTCAAATCATTTGGTAAAAGACGTATTTCCAAAATCTGCCAAAAGCATTGTCCTAGGAATTTATTCAACAGACTCCAATCACCAATGGCTCTGATGACAATCAAAATACTGCAATACTTTTTTCTGCCGGTGAAGCAAATTTTATTTTTATAGAATTGGTTCTATGTTACTGAAAAATCAGAAATTGCTTACCTGCACACGTGAAACCTTTTAGCAGAACTAGCTTAAAACCCTCTCACAAAACAGTTAAATATCGCTTAAAAAAATTTAATAGAAATACTGAGAGATGACATCCTGATGCAATTAGATGCAAGTTTAAAGCAGAATTAGAAGTAGAGCTTGTGTCTCTGAACTCTACCTTGTATTTATCTCATTGTATCATTGTATTACTCAGACTTACACCTAAATGTTGGGGGTTTTTTTTGTTTTTTTTTTTTAGTAGCAGCATGCAAGTTAAATACAAGAAGTCTGCACTCAGTAAGAAAATACAGGGAACATTAAGTAAAGATACAGAAGCTTGAATAAAAATTAAGTAAGTCTGGAATTGTGAGGAAAATATACAGAAATTCAAATAGTCAGTGAATCTGGGAGATTTTAGTTAGTGATCATCCCACTAAGAGCCCTGAAATAAAAAAAGTGATTTATGTTCACCAATATACTTATTTCCTTAGATCAGAGTGATGAACTACCAGCTAGCCAACCTATTTTTTTTTTCTTTCATTTACATTTTCCTCCCAAATTCAGGCCAAATAAGACTGCCTTCTAATAAAAGGGTATTTAACTTTGTTATTTCATGCAAAGATTAGCTCAAAGGTCTACCCACAACATTTGACCTAGGAACAACACTTTTCAAGGTTTCTAATATTTTTGTCATTGCTTTCTCCAGAGAAAAAGAAGCAAACCCACTAAATCCATAAACAAACAACTACTCAAGCTGCTCTGTTTTAGAAAATAAAGCTCCTTAAGTGAAACTACCAGCTTTTCAATACTTGAACACCTAGTCAGGCATCTTCAACTTTCTCATTAGCTAAAGTCTATGAAATTCTGCTTCTTTCTGACAGCAGTTGTAGGAGGAAAAGAATGCCTCAAATTTTACCTGTCTTACTGAAAAACCAGTATTTCCTCTGGATGTCACAGCCAAGCTCTTAGCAACAACTGACATCTCAATACTACAGAACTTGTCTAATTTCACTGTGGGGGCAGCCTGGTCACCTCTTTATAGCTTGGAGATGCACATTTGCTGCCATCCACATGGAAACAATTGGGAATGCAAAGTGGCTCACGCTGGGGCACAGCTCGACACACATTTGTTAAGCCCCAGTTTTTTGCCTCCACCTGAAATTGGTAAGAAATGGTGATCATGCTTCAAGCTAAACATCTCCAGCTCCAATTAGAGCTGATAAGACTCTTGACATGTTTCAGTTAAATAGCAAAAACACTGTAAAAAAAAAACCAACACCAAAAAACCCCGACCTAATTAAGTTTAATTGTTGTGCCGTGGTTTAATCAATGTGGTTGGTAATTAAGTGCAAATTATGCACATAATATATTACAGATGTGGAGCCCTACTTTTGAGACATAGGGGCTATTATGGGATGTAGGAGAGGTTGTAGGGAAGGGGAAGAAATTTGTTGCTAAAGTTGTAGTGGAGAATTTGGTTACCCAAGAGTGAGGTTATATATCTCTAGCTGTCATAGTATTTTTAACATTAGAGCTTATTCTATCAAGAAGCTTCTTTGTTGTTGGGCTTTAAACCAACAGAAAATGTAGAAAACTCAAGCCCTAATATATGGGATGTTGGTGAGATTTGTGATGGTTATTAGTTTCCTCGGAACTTGAGTAATACTGTAAACACAATAAACTTCAGTTGAAAGAGTCATTCCATTCTAACCCACTGTTTTTATATCTTCCCACATAACTTTCTCAAAAAAGTTTCCTTTCTAGCTACAATTTCTCTTGTTTAGTCTGAACTTTGAGATGATTTTTGTTTCTTTCAAAGCTGAAATAAAATTAGGTTGGCTATTAAAAAGTTTAAGACATGAGGAAGGATATTGTTAGAAGGACTGCCTTGCCCTGTATATGCTGCTGGCATCAAATAAATAAATAGCATTTTTTAAAATGGTGCTTATGAATTTTTCCTTTTGACTTCAGCCTGGAAACAGTAAAAAACTTTTTTGATGTTGGGCTGTGCTACAGTGAGGAAAAGGTTTTTAGAAGCTCTGAAGAAATTTGGTTAAAATTAAACGATTTCAGAAATCTGGTTTTGACTCTGCATCAAGCATAACTGCAAAGAGAAGCATAGAACTGTGTGAGCAGACACGGAGCTCATTCACTTTGAGTCAGTTATTGCCGTTTTATTTTCAGGACTTATGAATGTGTCATCATCCATGATATTGCTGAGGGAAGGACTCTGAGTAAAGTAGGGTAGTAGGATAAAAAGATAATCCGCTTGCCAAAGAGGACAGATTTTCAATTTGTTTGAAGAAAAATGCAATTATCTCCCTTACATTTGGTCACCTGATGCTTACAACTAACTGCGTGTTCACATCTCTTTGAGAAAGGGAAGTGTGATAAATCCCATTTTACAAGTGGGGAAACTGAGGCACAGAGGGAAAAAGTGGGTTGGTTGTGGTTCTCAGGCAGTCTATGATGTCAGCAAGGCTTACGTCTGAAGACCATTTTTTTCCTTCTCATATTATTTTCTCCTCTTTTTTGCCTGAACTAAGTCAACTGAGCAGCCTATATATATATAACATTACTTCTGTTGTTGGGCAGACTCATGATTTTAAGCCTTCTGTCAAGCTCTATAAGATTTTTTAGCTGGAATATGAGGTGTGAATAAAAAGAACTGTTAAAACAATTGGGGTCAGAACCTGCCCACTGGATACGAGAACTCCTGTGGACTTTAATGGGATTATTTGCATGAATAAAAAGAACAGGGATACCCCACAGCTTCCTCATTTATTTCCAGCAAATGGAAACCTGGTGTTATATGACCAGAAGAAAATGAAAAAGAGGTGGATGGAGTGTAGTAGTTCTCCAGTGATTTTCGTAGGCAACTGAAAAAACATGAATTTCCACAGAAATGTTCTTGTTTACTGACAAAACTCCCAAACCTAACACTTTTCCAATTTTTAACAACTGTTCTTCAGTTACTTCTGGTTTCTGAAAATTCAAGCATCTTCAGATGTATTCATATTTTTCTCTCTTTTGGTTTTCAACCACTCCATCCTTACAGAATCGAGTAACTAAATCATCTTAGCAGAAATACAAATTTTAGCCAAAAAATTCAGTTAGAGGAAAAAAAAAGAAAAAAGAGGCCCTTTTTTTCTTCCAGAGAAACCCTGGAAGGTGGTTCAACTTGTGATAATAATTGTAATATCAGACAAAAGTTCAAGGCGAAATGTTGCTGCAGGTAGAAATGTGCGGATGCCGTCGGTAACGTTCCCCAGCCCGCTTGGGGAAAGGTCAACGGGAGAGGGATCCTCACGCCCTCCTCGCTCTATAGCACAATGAGGTCCATATGTTCCATGCACTCCCGAGACCGTTGCGACTGGAAGAAGGTCAACGACACAGAGTTATGGGGAGGAAAGTGAAAAAAGCGAGAAGAGGCGTTCAAAGGCCAAAAAGCGAGGCTTTCATTTTAGATTCCATTTATCTTTTCGCCTCGGAAAAGGGCACGGAGGTTGGAAATTATGATTGAGGTTTTTTAATTTTATTAATGGCAGGCTTTGTGGTTGCTAGGGGAACTTGACCCAACCAGGGGGGAAAAAAAATGGCCAAACATAGTATTATCAGGATTAATCTGCTGCCTTGAAATAGTTGGATCTCTCTCCATTGGCCTCATGAGTCCTTCCTGCTCTGCCTCAATCTCCACAACCACCTTGTTGACATGAGCCTACTGCTTAATCCTTGGAAGGAAACCTAACCCTTGGCCTCAGAGAGTTGTCCCCGAGAGAGGGTAAGCAGAGTGCAGCCGTGCAGGAGGTGAACCCCACCGGAGCCGGCGTTCGAACCTCCAGGCGCTCGTTCGCATCAGACAATAAAGCAGCGAGCGCAAGTGAGACACTAATTTAACGGGAGGCTTGATTACACTGCGATAGGGTCCCGCTGGTTGTTTCCAGCAGACCCCTTTAGAGTATTAGTATTTATTACACCCCACATTATAAGGCATGGGGATTTGCTTCTGTAGGGCAGTTTGGCTGAGCAATGAAACATAATGTTTCTTTTATTGCTCAATAAACACTGTTCTCCCTTTCACTGCCACTCCAGCCCAGCTTTTTCAAGCCCGTTAAGCCTCTAACACAATAATCTTACAGCCCGGCAATGATAGATCACAGCTTCTAACCATTTTTTGGTTATTTCTGAGGCCTCCTAGAGGCAAAATCTGTGGATAACTCTGTCTCTGGGACTTTTGCGATCCCTACATAAGGTTTTTTCCTTTGGAAAGGCTTTGGTCTTCCGGATGGTGAGGTTCAATGAGTTCTCCTCATTCCCCCCAAAAGAGAGAAGAAACTTAGTGTTGGTCTGAAGGACACGGCTGTAGAGCATCTGGTATTTTGTTTTCCCATCCGTGTATATCCTCGTGTGGGTTTGCATCCCATGATTTAACGTGGCTGCTCTGGGCCAGGCCAAGTGCTGACAGGCAACCTCCTGGCATCTTCCACACTTCTCTGCCAGCAACCCCAAATCTTTTCCTTTTCCTGTGACGCACCCACCTCTGAGCTGTTCCCAACCTGGCCTTCTCCTCTGAGGAGACCAGTGTCTGTAGCATATTAATGGATAGTGTTATGAAGTGTTCAGCCATCCCACCACGGTCAAGAACAAGATTTTCCAGCATCGACTTCCCTTCTGTATTAGTTAATGTTTGGAAACTTGGTACCTCAGTGCTCCAGACTCCTGCACCAGCCTCGTCACCTTGTAGGGCTCCTGGTGTGCCAACCCGTTATCCCTCATGCTGTAAGGGGATACAGTGCTCACAAATACACCTCATTGCAATAATACTGCAAACAGGTAGCATTTACAGTGGTGCAAATGAGATATTTTAGACATTGCTTGTGTAGGGCAAATGATTAAGGACTTAAAAAACCCACCACACATCCTTTGAGGGCATGACCAAACACTGCAGACAAGGATGACAGTGATTACTGGAAGTTTCTATAGGTTGCTTAACTTCGAATTGTGTTTTTCATTTCTATTTCGCATTTTACACTCAAAATAATGTTCAGTTTTGTAGATTTTAAAAAAATTAAAATAATTCAAAGAATCACAGATCCTTGGGCTAGATTGTGCCAAAATCTTGCATGGATTTGTGTTTAGTGTGCTTTGTCAGGAGGGTGACACTGGAAATCATCTTTCAGGCAAGGGGTTCTTTCTCTGAAGTTCTCCTTGAAACATAACCTTTGATTTTTCCTTCACACTGGACCATCTTAATTTTCTCTCCCCCTCCTTATTTTTGTCATCTTAAATAATTGCTTTTCATGACTCTTTTTCACATATTTGTAGATCACTTTAATGTCCCCATAGGTCAATGTCAAGTATGACTACAGTTAGCGGTTTTAATATTTTCTCTTTTTTCATTCCATGCAGCTCTCAAAAAAAACATCCATACGATTATGTTTTATGATGCTGTCCCCCCTCTTCTGCTGAGAGATAGGGTTTTTTTGTTTTCATTAAACACCAGAAGTATAATGATAGAATTACTGTGCTGTCTAATTTTCATACCTGCTATGACACCAGCTGCTTGTTCTTTTTCTGAAATTATCAGAATACTGGATTTCTCTTTAAATGTACTTACACACAAATTTCTATAAAAATCTACTGCTGTGTTCAGCTGTTTAAAATTATTTCAATAGTTTTCTATGTTTTAGAAAAAGTTGTATTGGAGGAGAAAGTATACAATCAACATTAATATAATTCAGGAAGAGAAGATTTAAGTTTCCAGTAGCATGTTTTCTGGCAAGTGTAACATGGGTTTAATTTAAAAAAATAATAAATAAGAAATTAAGAAATATTAGTTCCTGTAGCAACAGCTTCTCTGTTCTCTTCTAAGATGATTTAGTTCTATGTAGGAAATTTTGTCTTCAAACCGTGCAAGTGGCTTTGCTCCTTTGATTGTTAAACATTCCAATGTCTTTTAGGGGGATTGTTTTTCTTATTTCTTCCTCTCTGTAGTTAGAAATAGTGGTTAGAATCTCTCCATGGATCTGATTCAAACTCCATAGAGGTCAGCTGGAACATGGGTTTGGGCAAGCCAAACTACCCTTGAGTCCTTCTTTTAGTTTACAGGCCTTTAGCCTGAGCTTCCAACCACGTTTCTACACAAATGGGACCTCCTGAACCTGAGATCAGCATCATCGCAAACACTCCTGCTCAGAGCTCTTCCCACCTCCATTAAGTGCTTTGTCCTGCCGTCAAAGGGTTAAAAAATACCCATTTTGAAAATAATCCCTTTGAATCAGAGCATGAGGGGGAGCTCAAATATTTTCTCAATGAAGAGTTAGTGGAATTTTCTCTAGATGTGGGGTGAAAGAAAAGTCTTCAGAAAGTCTCAGAAGAAAGATCCTTTGAAATGGCCCGACTTCTGTTATGATAAGCAGTTCGATAAGCCCACCCATGGTAAAGTTATTAGGAATTCATATCATATGGATCCCATTAACCTAAACGTTTGCTTTTAGAGTAAACTTCTCGGTACATGACTACCACTAAGTCCAAGCACTTCAGGTTGGAGGACTGTGTTTTTACAAATGAATCTGGGGTTATCCAATCAATTAGCTGAATTCCCTGTGTAATTGTGCTTTAAATGAATCACCTGGTACTAATGAGACTGCTTACCCATTAAAAAAAAAGACACAAAAATTCTCTGCCTTTAAGGGAAACGCTTTAAAAATCTGTGGAAAACCCATCACACAGTCTACAGTTAATCTTTGGCACTCCCTGCCTTGGGATATAACTGAAGCAGGTAGATTTGAAAGATTAGGCAGAAGGATTTAGGTCATATGGAAGTCAAAATTTCACTCAAGCCATTTTTAATTAATTATTACAAGACCATCTGCAGTCATTACTGAGACCAAAGCCATGTTATTCAGGTGATAATAAAAATAAAGGCTAAGTTTAAGGTGGTAGCTTATTCTTCACGAGCAGGAAGCAGAGCAGTGCCATTGAGATGACAGATGGAGGAGGAGGAAGGAACTCAGGCTCGCTGAGGCTGAATGACCAGTGCCGGTTCCGCGGAAATTCAGCTTCAGTGCTTGCAAGAAAACACAGTTATTTTAATCATCTTGCCTGCTACACTCTGCTGCACTTTGGAAGGGTTTGATACATAAGCTTTTGCCATGAAATAATTTTTCTCTGTACTATATTATTGTGCAATTTAGACATATTATAGGCCTTATAGAAGCATAAAGGCTCGCAGACTAAATGGGCTATTTGTCTGTCCCAGTCAGGCAACACTTAACTATCAGTGGTTTAGTGACAGATTTTATCATTAACTTATATTGTGTTTCTAAATGAAGTCAGTTGAGCAAAAAGAAAAAGAGGGGGGGAAAAAAGCAATTAAGGCCGTACTATAAACAGTAGAGTCCGCAGGCAGGAGGCTGCAGCGAATTATACGGAACATACTTCTGCCAACCGCAACTTGATTGAAACAATTTACTGGATGTGTGCGTTGAACGACAACGGATCTGAATGACAGATGAGGGAGCACCGTCAACCCTCCTTCCTCCCACCCAACCAAACACTTGATTCTCCCCTTGGGAAAGGGTCAGCACTTGGTCCCTCTCTGCTTTGTCCCTGTACGAAATGATGTGACGCATCAGATCCAAAGGGGCCTCCAAATCAGGTATTGAGCATGTTGTTGAAATTACTGCATGGGCTATTTTTGGTTCATTCAGAGGTCAGTGCCCTTCCGTGAAGGGGGATTTATTAGATATTGCCCTGGACAAACAAAGAGATAATTACTTGGCAAAATAAAAGAAGGTGCTTAGAAGTTGGCAAAGCAGAGAATATTTTTGTTCCAATTTAGGGAAAGTTCTGATACATATACCTGGGATTTCTGGCGTGTAAAAAGATCCTGACTGAACATCTACCCAAGTGTTTTCAGTGAAATGGAAAAAAATGAGAAACATACAAGAACTACCTACTTTTGATGGCCAAGGTGTTTTGATCTCATAAATTATGTCTGAAATTAGGCATGGACTGGAAAATGTGAGTGTGTTTTCTCTTGGTCTGGGAGCTTCTTGTTTTGAGAGAAGGAGCACTGTTCCTCTACCTTCATCAAATACCCCCTTTTTTTTTTCCACCTCTGCTTTCTAACAAGTAGGTTTCTCTTGCCATTTTTCAGAGATGTCATGAGTACAGGACAGAGAAACACCGCATACCTCCCTTTCTTTCTCCTCTGGGACTTGGTCAGTCTAAAACTCAAGCTTAGATCCAAAGAGACCTGAAAATATTCCAGTATAAGGAGCAGGTTGACTTGCAACCTAATCTCATCCCAACTGTCATAACACTATGCTAGCCATACACAGCTAATAAATCATAATAATGCTAGCTTAATGGGCTGGGCCTTGACAGTGCCAGGATTAGAAGGGCATACAATAAACAAAGAGTGTCTGAGTAGAGAGGTACGGCAGGGCAGTGAAAAATCACCAAATGATGCAACAAATCTTCTGCTGGTATTTCCATGGGCCTCTGCTATGGGCAGTGCTGAGGGGGGGAGGTCAACTCCCTTCTGCTGTATCTCTTCTCCTCCTCTTCTGCCAGACCCTAAGACAAGGCATGAGAACAAGAATTATAGAATTGTTTAGGTTGTAGAATCATTGAGGTTGAAAAAGACCTTTCAGACCATTGAGTCTATCTGATAGCCTAGCAGTGCCAGGTCCACCACTAAACCATGTCCCTAGGCACCTCCATGGATGATGGTGTAAGAATTCAACCTGGTGTAAAGTGCAGCTGAAGATAAAAGATGGGGCTGTCTGGAAGGCTAGGAGAGGAAGCTGGTGAATTTTCTCCCCTCAAGTAGAGATTTCCTCCTCTAGCAGTAGGATTTCTCACCAGCAAGCCTGGGACTTGGTGGGATTTTGAGGGGAAGCACAGTCTGTCTGACCCAGATAAAACATGCTGCCAAGTTCAATTCAAGTGCAGGTAGCAAAAAGGGAAAATCACATCAGAAAAAGATGTCCATTTGTTAAAGGTTTCAAGATGTTGTACAATAGACACGTGCCCAAAGAATTTTCCCTGGAACTTCTACAAATTCAGAAGCATATGCAAACATAGGTAGAAAAGCTGAAGAGAATCTTATTAATTTTTGACCAGAATGCTTTTAGCACTGAATTGTGCATCCCTTGGATCCTGAAATAGATTTTAACATTGTTTTCTTAACCCTGTCATGGGAAAGAGAGTGGATTTTTCAACCTTTGTTAATGATGGACAAGCCTGAAGACTTTTGATAATTCACTTTACAATGGGTAAGTAGCCAAAGTAACCTTATCTGAACTAGGCAGGATCATTTGGTCTGAAGAAAGAAGCTGAAAGTCTCATGAGAACAGGACTTCTTACAAGATTTCCACTATTTCCTCTTTCCAGGAGGAAAAGTGACACAAAGAGGATATCCTATCTTTCTGTATTTCAGCAGCTCTGCTTCTCCTTAGAGCTGGAACCAAGAAGCTGCAAAGTCATGTGAAAGTAGAGATTGGGAATCATTTAACTACCCGTTTTGGAAAGATTAAACTTTGTCTGCATAGCCACACAGAGACAGAGAAACAGCAATTCTTTGATACATTCCTTCTGTTAAGTCTACTAATTTCAGTGGTGGTGCTATTTCTTCACTTACAAATTTTAAAAGATGAATAAGATTCCTCTTTGTCTCTCTTTCTTTAGCAATAATTTTGCTGCTAGAACTGGGGCTTTCTCGGAAGAGGAGAAATCTTAATTCATCTTGGAGTCACCTAGATAGATGAAAGAAGGATCTTAGATTACAAGTTGAAAGAGTAAATTGTCAACTCAGAGGAACTAATCTAAAGCCCAAGTGAGCAAAGTCTGGTTTCGCTTTCAAATGTGAACTCTCAGAATTGCTGGAAACATCCCTCTGCTGCTAACCCTTGGATTTTCAAGACAGAAATTAAAACAATACAAGAGTTAAGTTCTGCCTGACCTGACTGCTAATACAAAACCACACCATGTGCAGGAGGTCTGAGCTAAAAGAATAGAGAAGCTGACACTGGTAAAAGTGTGCACCTCTGGACAATAATGGGATCTTATTCTTTAGATTATGTGTATTCAAAAAAAAAGAAAATAAAATAAAAGAAGAATAAACAGAGGAAAAGAAGGGCCATGATCCATGCTGATGCCTGCATTTTTGTTATTAGTAGTGGCCCTGTCCCAGCCGGGAACGTATCACATGCAGAAATCAAAACTAACCATTGAGCAATACATTGGAGGGGCTGCGGGTTGAAATGCTCATGTTTGAGTTTGCTCCAAGATGACCAGAAAAGTGTGATCTGGATCCACTCACGCTTCAGTGGCTCCCACAAAATCTGTTCGCTGTGTTTTTACTTATGGTATATGCCAATGTGACCTAAAACTCTTTGAAATTAGCACCTTTCCTTGGTCTTTGGATCTTACTCTTGAGAATATCTTTGACCTGTAATAAACATGAGTATCTCCTCCAGTTCATGCAAGAAGTCACCATCACTGCAATGGCTGCAAAGATTTACCTGGTTCAGGTAAGTTGTTAACTCATAGAATCATAGAATGTTTTGGGATGGAAGGGACCTTTAAAAATATCAACTCCAACCTGTGTTTTCTTGCACAATAGCTTTAGTTTGGATGGACTCGAGTTGGGCTTATTAGCCTAGAATAGCTCTGCCTCCACCCAGAGGCAATCAAGGCTCAGGCTGAACCTGAGTTAGTAAATCCCAAAGGCTTAAGCTCTTTCAGACGTGTGTCTGCACGTCTCTTGATGGTGCCTTCTCTCATCCAACACCTGAGAACCTGCTGAGTTCATTGCCCATTTTATGAGCTATTGAGTGGAGTGAGCATGTGACTTAAGTGTAACTGGGTCTTAACTGTTAGAAAAATATCTCATTTCTATTTGGGTACTCAGATTATTGGTTTCTCAAATTATTATCCTTTTTATGTGTGTGTATATACTATGTAGCTCTGATGACTAAGAAATGGGAGAGGACACTGTGAACTAGGAAGTATAAAAAGGAGGAAATGTAAATTAGCGATGTTCTCTTCTTCCCTAACTAAACATTTGCAACTCCATCAATAGATTATCCTGCTTCAGGCTTGTACAAACACTGTCCCCAGCGGAATTAATCTTAATTTTAAACAATGTGCCTCAGATGCAGAATCCTGGTTCTCATTGCCTGGAATAGGAGTTAGCACAGCTCAGCTCCTCACAGCCTTAAGACTCTTTGATGCTTGAAATTCACGTCCATGTGCGTTCCAGGCAACTGGGAAACTACTTTATGCAGATCGTTTTACACAGTATCTCCTGAACCTTTGCAGCATTAGTCTTTGCAAATGCTGTCACTGGAAATTTATCCGAGCTATTAAACGAATCGCTGCGATGTCGCTCAAATTCCTTAATCCCAGCTCCCTCAACATAAGCCTTTATTTAAGAGATCCAGTCCCTTCAGGCTGTCCCTCTCTTTTCCTTAGGGCATTTCAAACCGAAGCAAAACAAAGACTATCCTCCTGTTGACATTCTGATTTTGGTCATGGAGAAGGATGTTTGTTCTGCGAGAGCTGGAGTTTCTGCAGGCAGCTCGCTGGGCTTGTTTATTCCCCGAGCGTTTCAAAGCCTGCGCTGTCGGGTGGCTCCACGTCATTAGGGCAGCTTCAGTGCCTGACAAAAGCATAGAGGAAAACCCCCTTGAGCACTGGATGTTACAACCTTCTGCAGAGGAGTGGCAAACCACCTCAGCCTCCCACTGCTCGCCTGCCAGACGCCGCAGCCCTAAGATGCTAAAATATGTTCTTTCCTGGCAGTGCTCAAGAGCGGCCAATTTGGTGGGAGAAGGAAGTTGGCAGAGCACTGTCTGTGGAAGACTTTGAAATGTTATGATTTTTATCAGATATGACAACAACAAAAAAGAGTGTAAGCCAAGTGTGCTCCAAAGGCTACGCTTGTCTGCTGCCCCCCTCTACTCTCACCAACAACACGGAGAGAATTTCCTCAGATTTTCTCCAGGAGACAAGCGAGACTGTATAGAAGAGATCGACTCAGTTATGCAAACATCTTGGGTCCTTCTGTTTCTAAAGGGACAATGTGAGTTTTGAGTAAATTATTTTCAAAGCAGAAGTGTGACTCTTCTGAGGTCGTTTAAGTGCATGAGGCTACATTCTTTCTTGCAGAGCTGGTGAAAGTAAACAACATTATTATAGATTTTGGTCATGCCCTGGCATCTGTAAGTATAGTTTCTGTGTTTGCCATATGCTCGCGTTGAACTGGAACAGCAATGCGTACACAGGGAAATTGTTTAAAGAGCCAGTTCAACCTCAGTCCCCGCTGTCAAAATTATGATGTACAAGATTCATTCTGCTAACCACAAAAGTTTTTGTTTGTCAAGTGAAATAATGTGTAATTTGGTATATCATTTAGGAAAGCTTTTTTTTTTCCTCTCTTTTTTTTTTCTTTCTTCTCTTTTTTTATGTTTTTTTTTGTTCCAGTCTCCCACCACAGGCCTGGAGACTGCAGCATCGGATTAGTGGATAGCATCCTGCAGCTCCCCGGGACGGCAGCGACTCAACGTGAGATAGGAGACAGAGGAGGCATAAGCCAAGACTTTAAACTGTGATTGCAGAAGGCGGCTTGCTGAGCCAAATAAAGAGAAGAGGGAAAATTGACACCCCACAAGACACGGACAATTGTTGCCACCGGCTGGGAGGCCTTAAATTACAAACCCATTTTGTATATCCAAAAGCTTACACTTTCTATTTATATATCCCACTTCTTCTGTGCACCAAAAGTTGGATTTGGCAAATGCAGCTATTCCCTGCAGGCATATGGGTGAGGTTTTCTGCAGAGAAAATAAACTTGATTGTTGAAAACCTGTGTTTGCAATTACTCTGAGTTTCAATATTCCGAGGTCAAAATAGATCCTTTAAAAAATCATAATGCTTTGAAACAGATTCATTTTATTTCTGAGATGGTTATTGGATTAACATGAAATATTGAAACATTTTTAGTGAGAAAGTCATAGCAAAATCTTTCAATAGAAATGATGAAGATATGGAGAAAAGAAGAAAGGAAGGAAGGAAGGAAAAAGGAAGGAAGGTAGGAAGGAAGGAAAGAGAGAGAGAAAAAGAAAGGAAGAAAGAAAGAAAGAAAATAGAAAGAAAGAAAGAAAGAGAGAAAGAAAGAAAAAGAAAGAAAGAAAGAAAGAAAGAAAGAAAGAAAGAAGGAAAGAAAGAAAGAAGGAAGGAAAGAAAGAAAGAAAAGAAAGAAAAGAAAGTAAGTTGGGGTTTTTGGAGTTGAAGAAGACCATTTCTCTTAAAAATCATTAGTTCTAAAAATGACAGCCGGCTACATTAATTAGTTCAGCTACAATGAACATGCCAAACCAGGTTTCCAATATGTCTTTTGGGAGATTATTCTATGGTCTGAGAGACCTTTGCCTGGCAAAGGAGCAGGTATAAATAGAAATATTTTCTTTGGGAACTTTGGTAGACTGAATGAGAATCTTAGTTCATAAATATTGTCACAGAAAACTGTGTGACTATCTTTGGACAAAAAGACAGATTTTGCAGAGTGTTTAATGTGCCTTAATTTCCTTAGGAGTGAGGAATACAGACTGGCATTTAAAAATAAATGAAAGGTCCCAGCCAGAATTGAGCCAAGGAGGTCTCAGAAGCTGGGAATAATCCTCAAATTCTAAGCAATCATTAAAGGAGACAAACTATTTTTAATAATCTGTTTGCTATTTATACTTCAGTGACATCTCCAGAGCATATCAGCACAGCTTCCACCTTGGACAACGTGCTCATGGTGAGTTTTCATCTTTCCAGCAATGGTGAAAGAGTAAGAAATCAGAACTTCAGTAGCAGGAATAAATAAATAAAAATAAATAAATAAAAAAACAGATCCAGAAAAAATCTCATAAGTAATTATTTAGGTCTTTGAGGCATACCAGCGCAGTGCAAAAGAGCTTCAATAGGACTAAGAGCTGGAGCCTTTCTCCTCCACCTCAGACTAGAGCTACATCTGGCATTTCACCCTTGTAAGAAAACAGTGAGGGGCTTGTTCCAGGGAAGGTGCAAGGAGGGTAGCGAGAGCTGCTCTGCATGCTCTTTGCCTTGAAATATTCCTTCGCTGCATGCCCACTTGAAGGCCCCTTTATGCTGAGGAAACTTCGTGTAAATAGGAATCAGGTTCAAAGAGCCTGGGAAGCCGTAGCACAAGAGTTCAGATCTTTTCAGTTCAAACTCTTTCAGATCAGAGCAGCCCAAAACCTTCGCCCAGATTTCACTCTACTGTACAAAGCTGCCGTGTGCTCATTAGGTCTGGCTGATGAGCTCTGCTAATTACTTTATGCTTGGAGCTGTTGTCTTATGGATAGCAAGAGCACCAAGGGTAAGTTTCTGGAGCAGAGGAGGGGGCATCTCTTCGTTGTCTTCAATTTCTTGAAAAGAAAAAGCTTTTCTTTCTTTTTTTTTTTTTTTAACCTTAAAGTGTTACTTGTAAATGAAGGCCAGAATTTAATTTCAGATAGTATTACTCCACCTTGTGCAAGTGATTTCTCTTGACACTGCACTGACTACCCGTGCACAAAAAGCCCTTTATGACTTACACGTCAAAGAGCCTGAAGTATTTTTTGCCTCTCCGAAAATGACATTTATTCCCCCCCTCCTTTTTTTTTTTTTTTTATCACCTGAACCCTGGTCTTAAAACCACAGCACGCAAAGGCCCCATGTGAAGGAGGGAAAGGCATTCAGCATCTGCTTATATCCCCAAACTGAAGCACCAGTGTGCCTAAAAAAGCTTGTATTTAAAGGCATTGCAGCTGCATCAGCTCATATTTCATCCAGCCACCAATTTCCTTTTCCCCCTGACAAACAGGCCTCAGAAAGAACCCAGGCCAGAAATTCTCCACGTTAGCGAAACATTTCCTCTTTCCCGTTCTCCCTTCCATTAACATTATTACGCTGCTCCTGGGAAAAGATGACTTTTCCAATCCAGGCAGCATATTTCTTTCTTTTCTTTTCGTTCTGTCTGTTTTCTCCCTCTCCAGGCTAACAGTAAGGAAAGAACTCGAGGTGGAGATAACAGGGGGAGAAGGAATACGGGGGTGAAAGGAAATACAGTGTTTCTTCAGGACAGAGACCTTGAAATCTGCCTCCCTTTTTGCGTGCAAATGCAGAGGGACAGCAGATCCTGGCTCTTACCTCTGCTGAGTCTGGGATACAAAGAGGGAGAAAAACACAATACTGGTGACAGCATCCATCAAGGGCTCGGTGATCCCTCAGGGATCTAGAGCTGCTTAAAACCCATTTGACTGAGCCAAGGGCCAAACTCATCCTAGACCTCACTGCAGCCAAATCTACCTACAGCTAGTTAATATTTGCAGCCCTCGGGATATTATGCCTTTTTCTAGACATCCAGAAGCCTTCACGATTTGTGCAATACCAGTTGTGTACATCCCAACTTGGCTGAAGGTTTCCATCCTCCCGCCTTGCAGGACCAACCCTATGGCAACTTCATCTCACAGTTCTTTATCGCCTGACGTGTCATGACCGTAGCAAATAAGTTCAACCTATGCAAGACCAAAACCAATTCTAATACAAAAATGAGTGATTATACTGGGTATCAGGAGAGTTGCACTCATATCAATTCTGATTTTACCATGTGCATGTTTCATTCAGCCTGCTTGCATTTTACTTCTCCTGCAGGAACTGGAAAGCAAAGTCCCAGAGGACAGAAAACATCTCACTGAAATTAGTGGCAAAGGACAACCGGGTCATAATTCCTTGCCGCAGAGCAAGCGTGTCGTGACCGAACCATAAACTTTCTGTTATGCCTGTAAAAATTAGTGAACAGCAGCATCTGCTCACTCAAAATACCCTCTGGCACTATTTTTAAGTTCCTTTACCTTATTCTAAGTTAACTAACTTGGGAATGCACTCTTGAGGCAACTTGTCTAAGTTCTGATTGGGAATTGTTCCTTTATTATTTTGCCTGAAAATCTTAAGATACTTTGAGTTTGACAAGTTTGATTTTTCAACAAGTCGACCCAAACGGCAGGTTTTTCTCTGAAAAAGACGATTATAAAGGGAGCAATCTACCAGTAAAGAATAGGCTTGGCAGAAAATTTAATGCAGGTACCAGTTGCTTAATCATGCACCAGAGCCTTAATCAGGTATTTTTGATCAATTAGATTTTATGTAGTGTCTTAGCAATTCCTGGCAATATGTACATGGCTGCAGAAATGGGTGAGAAAACAAACATTTGAAAAGTCCAGGAATAGTTCATTTCAAGAGATCTGACTGAGCAAATTTACCTTCTGCTGTTCTGTTCCACTTTGACTTTGTAGTTTCACCTTAAAAATACCTTCTGCACAAATTGCCTTTAACAGTAAGAAAGGCAAGAATTGCATCAAACCAGACCCCTGAAGTTTTTCCTAGAAGGTTGTCAGAAAGGAGCAGTTTCTCTAACCACTTTTTGTTCCTCCTTCCCCCTCCCTTTTTTTCATTTTGTTTTATCTTTTTTTTTTTTCGATTTTTTTCATTTGTTGGTTTGGGGTTTTTTTGTTGTTTTCTTACTTTTCTGTTTCCACTCTGCCTTGGGAGCTTTGTTCACACAGACCTTCCCTTGTGAATGGTTTCAACAAATTGCCATTCTGTGACACCCCGCCAAAGAAGTACCTTGGAAAATTCCCAACCATCCCCAGCCTGTACGCTGGAGCGCATTTCGGTTCCAAATCCTCAGCTACCTTGGACCAAAACATCCGTGGGAGTAGCTCCCTTGACTCCAGGGCATCCCCTCTGCAAGGGATCTTGGCCCCACATTACACGGACACAATTTGTACCAAAGGAGTGCAAGCATTTTGGGGGTGAGATGCAGACTCAGTTTAAAGCTGGGGAGGGTGTTGTTGGGCAGTTTGGACAACAACGGAGTAATCATCTCGTGTCTGCTTTTGATTTAGAGCTAGTTGCGATGCCGCATTTTAAAAAATTTAAGTTATTCCTGTTTTGTAGGGCTCAAAAAGATGAATTTTCAATTTTTGCAGGTGAAATGCGGGCAATCCTCTCAGCTTTATCATTTTCAGGTAGAGAGCCCTGCTGCAAAAATGAAAAGCCACTAATTTTTAAAAAGAAAAATGCCAGCTTTTTTGCAAAACCCCTCATTTTCCAGAAAGGAGTGGGTTTT
Organism: Apaloderma vittatum; assembly: GCF_000703405.1. Classification (NCBI taxonomy): domain Eukaryota; kingdom Metazoa; phylum Chordata; class Aves; order Trogoniformes; family Trogonidae; genus Apaloderma; species Apaloderma vittatum. Next base: position 94,355 of record NW_009719828.1, read on the forward strand.
GGTGATGGCATGCTTCGAGTGAAAAGATAACATGGGCTTTTATATGGAGTTTTTCACTAGGTATAAAAATAAATCTGTAATTAAACTGCGGAAGATACTTAATGAGAAGCAGAAGCATTAGATGCAGATTGACTCAGACAGCTCAGGTTAATTCTTTAGTTGTGTATTGTGCACCTCTCAATTACTTATTCTACTCATACACCCTGAACATAATCTTTAACTCAATCTTCTTCTCTAAAAATTTGCACTGGAACAGCTTACACAAAAAATTTTGAACCTCATTTTGACTGATTGTTTTTCCGTCTTACCCCACACGGTTCCTATGACCTGTAAGAACAGTAAAAAAAAATAAAATAAATGTTAAAGTTCTGCCTGAGTAAGCTTTACTTCAGCAGCCCACCAATGTCAAAATACCATTCTTAGCGGTCCTCAGCCCCTGTCACGTGGGTGAAGATTTTTACTTCATGCCTTTCTGGTTAGAGATGTCTTGTTCGAGAATTTTATTTCGTGCGTGTCATAGAACAAGTATGTTTTTTATGACATTTATGAATGTGACCAGTCTGGGAACATGCTGTTTGTCTGGTCGGTTTTAAGCCAAAATTTAAGTCATTGTAACTAGAATTTCCAATTTTGGTGATAGCTGATACACCAGCTGGGTTCAATAAATTGGCAAAGTCATTTTTTATAGTACGAAAAGGTAACTTGTCTTCTTCCTTACAGGAATTGTCAGGGTGAGGTTTTAATTATCTAAGATATTAATCAGAACGACTCTTTCTACCTTCCCCTACCTTTCCTTTTCATTAAGCTAGTCCTATAAAATTCACATTAATTGCAGTATTAAAGCAAAAAGAAAAATGCATCTAGATTCTGAATGCCTGCAACAGAAATTAGTTTTGTCCTGAAGTGCAAGAATCAAGCCTGTAGTATCAAAACATCAAAAAATTCCAGTTTTATGTTGTATTAAGCCTGCCTGTCTTATTTCAGCTATTCTAACACTCTGAAATACATGATTGAGAGCTGTTAACTCCCAACGATACACTCCTGGCAAGCAGACTTGAGGTTTTTTTAATATTTTATTTTAATTATTTTTAGTTTATAGCTCAGCAACTCAACTGACCCTGGGGAACACTTAAACTAAATGTGATAGATGTCAAGTTAGGAAAAAATAAAGACAGCAGTGTTCTTTCTCCCTGCAATTACGCATGTTTGCTGGAGACTTTTCTGACAGTATTAAGCGTGACAGAGACCTGGGGAGAGCTGAGAGGAACTTCGTACCCCTTCGCTGAGGTCACTTTGGCTGATGTTGTCCGAAGGAGAGGAAGAAGAGGAGGACTAAGACACCTACCAGTAGCAGTTGCTCCTCACTCCAAATACAGCAGCTTTGCCTTTATTTTTCCCTTTTGTCCGAGTCCTGATGCGTCTTGCATCAACTGGAGGAGCTAAAAAGAGAGTGCTTGTTTTCTCAGCTGACATTTGGAGCTGTGGAGACCCGTGAGATGCCCCGTAGATGGACTGAAAGCCCCCCAACAAAAACAGAAAAAATAGAGCTTAACGAGCTGCGAAGAAGCAAGGAAATGCTCCAGGAAACTATGCAAAACCCTACTTTTGACAGTCTACCTGAAAAACAAGTATCAGGAATATATATATGTATATATACATATATAAGGTATATCTACTGTTTTCTAGTTAATTTTTTTTTCCTTGTGAACCAAAATACATCAAGATACGGTGAAATATACTGATGGAATGAGTGAGAAAGAGGGAAAAATGAGTCTTCACAAAGTTCTGTAGGAATTATTCAGAGGGGAAAAATGTTGCCTATCTCCAGTACAATGTGCTGCCTAGCTGCATCAGGGAAAAGGAATGGGTTTTCCAGTCTTTCATCATTAGATCACTGGCTCAAATCTCTCCTGGGAATTCCATCCAAAACTCAATGAAGTCAGTGGGAGGCTCATTACTCTGAATCAATACCCAGGTATACAATACTAAAAGAAATTATTAGGAAAAAAAGATATATATATATTTTTTTTTAAAATGTTCAGAGCTTTCTTTCAACTGGAATAAGGGGAGGAATTTCATAATGGCCTGATCTTGCCATGTTTCTTTGCAATATTACGTTTTGGGTGATCGCTGCTCCTGTAGATTTACTTCTTTTATTTTGTCACGGGAAAATAAGAGGAATCATGAGCTGGGAATAAATAACTGCCACGCACCAAAAACCAGGTTTCATTCAAAGTCTAGAAAACACTCATTTTTCACTGTTTTTCCTTTTGTAATAAAAAAAAAAAATCAGAATTACATCTACAGGAGTGAATTATTTTTCTCATTGAACTAAAAGGTTGAATCAGAAATGCTGTGCATATTGATATCATATGGAGCTGTTTCATGGTTCATGTGGATCCATCTGATGCTGGCCCAATTTGGTGAATTTTCTGAGAGAGATAGTATCACTAGAGGGTTTCCCATAGCACTAAGCTCAATGTCAGAAGTGCCCTAAATCCTACATCTTTCTAAGTATAACACCTGAACTGCATTTTCCCACTGGAGTTGTCTTTTCCATAGTGAGAGCCAAGGGTGGTACTACACTTGTTCATGATTTAGCATTTTCAATATTTTCCAATCTTATTAACTAATTTTAAAGTAAGCCTTTTACTGAACGGGTAAGTATTTTTATAACACATTAAGAACATATAATTAAAGTAAAAAAACCACATTGATTTATTTTCAAAACCACAGAGAACAAGAGTATTCCCTCCATGCTTTTCTTCTCACCTTTCAGACAAATAAATTGACTTTTATATATATATATTTACATTACTTGGTAACAAAAAAAGCTGTGGTCATCTGAATTATTTCATAACCAGGCAGGTAAAGTGGCTTAGCAGATTACAAAACCGTGCCGCTGCCAAATTGTTCCATGATAATAATGATTTGCTTTAATTCTGGGTGGGCAACACTGCTTTTCCTGTCCACTGGAAAAAAAAAGCAGGATGGCTCTCCCTATGGTTTTTGGCTTAACTGCACACATCTGGGTTTCGTATCAAAAGAAATAAATATCGGACCTAATTAATCCTCTGAGGCTGCTGGGTACTGACTCCTGAGCAACACAGGCTTTAATTACAGCGTCAACCAGGATTAGCGATGGAGGCAGCTGTAGAAGGCTAACTGTTGCTTTAATGCAGTATATCAAGTGTAAAAGTATCTGGAACAACACTGATTTACATCAGCTGAATATTTGGCTCATGTGAGAGTCTCTCAGGAAGGCGAGGGGGGAGATGCCTGTATACATATATTCACCCTACTTTGTTCAGATGTGGTGTGCAGCAAACTGCATTGCAAAATGCTTATGAAATCCAGGGAACTTTGTCCAAAAGCAATTTGCCGAGATGCAAATGTTGAAATTGCTTAATTGGAAAAAAAAAAAGAAAAGAAAATGACTGTATATTCTTTCAAGAAATGCAAACAGCTTGTTTTACCAGTCCTTTATAAAAGGTTATATGTAACTGATAACATATATAACAATTCTGCCAGAAGATAAATTTCCTATACTTCAGACAAAAGGGTATCTAGATGGCAGTATTCTGATTAGCTCTACATGTTTTCTAATTCAGCTAAATTAAACATAGACTTGAGGGACTGAGTTGAACAGTAATAAAACTTATCAGGAATGGGATCTGTTATATGTTTTACAATTTAAATGCTGCTTTGCTGTTTCTCTTTTACTCCCTTCTTTTTTTTTTTTTCCCCTCCCAAGACTTTAAAACCATTTTGATTGCAAATATATGAGTGAATTCAGAGCAAATGAAAGTAAGGAGACTGTTAACACTGGCCTCGGTACAGCCAGGCTTTGTGCAAACTTCTCCTCCCTGCCAATGTGCCTCCAGTGGAGCTCGCAGTAACTCTTGTTATTCTAGTCCCGGGCTGGTCTAGCGAAGGGCTGCCAAGGGTACCAAACCATGTGGGTGATTTTTGTAATGAGGACTAATGAGACCACCGCACTTATTTTCCCTCCCAACCAGAGCCCGAACTGGAACCACCATCCCCAGAGCTTCAAACCTGGTGAATTAATCCCTTGCACAAATCCTCCCACCTCCCCGCTACTGCCATCTGAAGTCATACCCATGAATCCAAGCTGGTTTTGTTGTGCTAGGCAGCGGCATGTTTACATGACTATCCGTCTATGACAGGATATTGTTTTTCCAGTGGAGAATATTTCAAATATTTCCAGGGAAGATCGTTTTTCCCCCTACTTTTTTATTTGGTATTATTAAAAATAATAAAATAAATGAAAGAAATAAAATCATACCACAAAAATCTATGGTAAAGGAAGAAAAGTGGAGAAAATTGAGAATATAAAGATGAAACTTCTGCCGATACTTTCTCCACCTCAGCTGATGCGCAGATCCTAGTCAGAAACCTTTAATTACGTGCATCATTTTCTTAAATTCTTTGCATGTGCCTTAATTTCACACTCCTTAAATATATAGGTCGTATGAAGAAAAAACAAAAGTATCCTCTAAATAAATAATTAAAATCGTAATTAAGGCTATTGCACAGTCTTGCTTTCTGAATGTATTTAATAAACGCTAAGGGTGTAACGGCAGGAAACCAACAGCATGAAGAACTGACTCAACTGCAGAAATCATCCAGAATCCCTGTTTTCTTGTACCCAGTCTATATGTGTTCTTTAAGGACAACCCAAGATCTGCCACTAACTCTTCACTTCTGTCTGTAAGGCTACATTTCTCTCATGGTTTTTCCTTCACTTTAGAAGAGCTGGAGACATGAGAACGTGGCCTCATTGGCCGTGCTCTTCTCCATTAAGAGTGAATCATCTGCCAACAAAGACCGAGGGCAATTTTTTAATACAAGTGTGCAACACCTATATTTGTATTTCAATGTTCATTCCATATCAATACACGTCATGTTTTGGCATGTACAGAAAATACAAAATTATCCCCTGACTGCCTTGCTCCATTCACTGTGTTTTAACTCTATTCACACCTAAAACCTCATAGACACAAAGGCTTGTTTGGGCATTAGGGCAAAGGGCACCCAAGACTACAACATTTAATTTGAGATTTTTCTTATTACTTATGTCTCCAGCTACTTATGGGAACAAGAAATCTGGGATAAATATTTTAGTACTGTGGGCCCTGTGGTAGTTCATTCCACCTACTTTTTGTTATTCTGCTTAGCTAAATGAAAACCTGATATACTAATGAACAACTGTATTTACATTCTTTCTAGCTTCCCATTACAATATCTGAATATCTCATTGCTTCTAAACACGTGTTTTCTTAATGCGAGAGATGAAATGACCTCATGGTGGAGAACTGGGACACTAGAAGTTAACACAAAGGTAATTCAGCTCAAATATATACTTGTACATGGATTATCAATGTACAGCACAAATATTATGGCTCGTGGGCCCACAACCTAAATAGACCTGTTCCACATAGTTCAGAGACTGGTGCACAGGGCGGGACAAGTGATATGAATAAAGGCACAGAAACTTAATCGTGAAGTCACCAATCTCTGAAATTAATTTTGATTCTCCTCTTTTCATTTTCTATTTATCTTTAAAAATAAGGAAAAAGCAAAGTTTTAATTGCCTCAGTGTAGTACAGGAACAATGCAAGTTTGGCTTACACATGGAAAAGTTATGTTCAGCTCAGTGAAATATTCATCAGAGACTTTGCATTTCTCAGAGCTGCTTAAATAGCTCAGCAAACCAGTCTGATTAGGCACTTTGCAAATAATAAAAAACCCCATCATTTGTTAAAATAGGCTTTAAATGTCAAACGAAAGATTTATGACAGAATTGAAAGCAAATAAATAGCTGGCTGCATACTTGGAACAAATTCTTTTTTATTGTGCAATTAATATTGCTGAGATTGCGATTTAAAATGTGAATGAATTCGTCTATCTGGTTTGTGCGTTATTGGTAGCGATGGTGAGGGCAGCACTGAAAACATTTGCTGGGATGCGATTTTGGCACAGGGCGAAACCTGGGGTGCAAGAGGCTGGTTAAATACCCTTGGAACCAGTCTCACGGCACTGAAAGCACTCGATTCCGCCAGCAGACGTGACCGTCGGCCCAATTTCATCCTGTTTATTCAGCTAGCAAATATGCAGTTAAGGTGGGACTGACTGTGATCTAATTCTTCAGAGAGAGAATTGCAAAACCGTTGCCAAAAGAAGCAACGAGAGGCATCGTTACCAGCTGGTAAGTCCTTTGTTGGTTGGGCACAGTGAACATACAAGCCAGGAGGAAGCTTCCCCCGAGGTCTCATTTTAAGAACACTTGGGCACATACGTGAAGTGGAAAGATATGTTTAACCACGTGCTTGCAGTTAAATGTGGCCTTAAATAATTTTCTGCATGAAGATATCTTGCCGAGTTGGAGGTCAAAAAAGAAGCCAGGCTGTACTTCCAGTATGTTTCTGGAGAGATTTTGGAGGAAATTAATTGATAACTACCTGGTAAACTGCAGTCAAGGATTGCAGCTGATGGAACCTAGCACTGCTTCGCTGCTTCTGAGGATGGAGAATTTGGTTCAGGCTTTCAACCAGTTTATTCACCAGGGATAACTAAGAACAAAACGGCAAAGTTGTTGGATCTCTTGTACGTGAACATGTAGTTGCTTTAGATCATGCCATGTTACCATAGGGACTTTTATATGTCATAACACAACTGCATGATAAGGTTTAGAATGAATATAATCTTTCACGTTTTCATCGTATTATCCTCATAGAAATTCATCTCAACCAGATGTAATTTAGAAAGTGGAGGAGGGTTCCATGGTTATTGGTTACATCATCCAAATCCACTTGAGAAACAGTTTGTGAACGTCAGAGTTTGGCACAGATATGGAAAATTTTGTATGCCTTTGGCGGAGGAAGCTGACTAGAAATATTCAGCGATCAAGTTTGCAAAGATGTTGAAGTTCTGCAGCCCTTTGTATTTCCATAGCATTGTTCCAGGGTTTGACGCAGCTGAGAATCTGTTCGTTATCATCTATATTTTTGCTTTTATGACTCCCTTAGAAAAAATAAATCTTTGCAAAATGTGTCTTCCAGAGAAGAAAGTACAGCCAGTTCTACCTGTGCTCTTTAGGGGTGCACACAACCCATACCCACACTCATGCCAGACTGTACGTACTGGCACCCCTAAACCCCTGCCTGACTTCACAGCCTGTTCCACTCTGAAACTTGCAGGTCTTTCTACTCTTTTGTTTATATAGGTTTTTTTTAAGTACGCGGTTTTACGAGAAAAATTAAGGATTTGTGCTGTGAGCCTAATTTTTTGCCCTGTGGATTTCTAAGTATAAGCATCCACTCCAGCTTTCCCTTTAAGGAGGACATTAAATCAGCTTTCTGCCTCTAACTATTTTCATGAAACATGTAGGAAGTTAATATTTTGGGAGACTTTGGCTCATTGATCAAATCTGACAGATGGATACACAGATACAACACAGACACAACTATTGCATAAGCTTCAAATCCCTAAGGTGAACAGCTAAAAAACGTTTTGTGAGGGGCAGACTCACTTATTTACAAGCAATTGCAGAATTGCAGGTGGGATTTCAGGTGGACTGTGTAGCTTTGGCTTTGGCCGGGAGTGGTTTGTCTGTATAAATGAAAAAAAAAGCCAAATATTAAAAATGCATGAAATAGGAAAAATCAGAGTTTTCAGTAATTTATGCTCGTTCAGTGTGCTACATACTCAAATTTGTCTGCGACACGTGTTTTGGAAAAAACACCCAATCACATTTACAAATGTGCACTGATAACTTCACCTTTTTCTATTTGGATTTTTTTTCTTTTTCATCATAATCAATTCTTTCTTTTCTATATTATGACTTGATTATAAATACGGCATTTTGGCGATAGGCGACAGAACCACTCTGGGCCAGATGTGCTGGCTGCCTCTGAAGGGCTTGGCCATAGGATGTTAGTGGTTTAAAGTAACAGGAAACCTGAGGAATATCATAAATCAGGCTTTTCTGACTAGGTTTTTTGTACAGAGTATAACAAAATGTATTGAATAACTTAAGTATGTGCGAGCCTCCTGCCTACCAAATTACTGGGGTCTGCCAGTGGAAAGCACACTAATTTGATGTTGGCCTCAAACAGAAAATTGTTAAATGAAAATTAGGTTTCAGCATTTTAACATAAAATCAACTTGGAGTTCTATGTTAACAGGAGCCCAAGGATTTAACTAACTGTAATGAAAATAAAGTGAGAGAAAATTCTTCACTTTCTAAGCCCCAGCCCAGAGAAAAGATTTCTACTTTTGGATCCCAACACAGCATGAGGGAGAAAGCATGTACCAAAGGGTGGGTTTCCTTTCTTTTCTCTCTACTGCCACCAGATTTCATAGGGTCATAGGTTGACATTTTGTACTTTTCCACGCTTCTATTGATTTTTATTAACAATAAACCAAAGATACTGGGCCAAAGTCATCGAATCCATGACAGAATGTTTTAAAATATTAAGCTTTCCGCACTCAAGGACATCTAGAGGGGCTGAGCTCAGAGGTCCTCTCACCTGCTGTCCTGGATCTGCCCCGGCCAGTGCTGGGCTCTTAAGGAGAGGTATGAGAACCACATCTGAGCTATTGCCCATCGAGGAGCTGTATCTAACTTTGGCCGATGTAAATGATCACATTTCAGTGATACCCCTGGAGATAAACCTGACTGCCGCAGTGCAGCTCCTGGTCTAAGAAGCTAATACTAGTTATGGCAAGTTGGTTCATCCAAGATCTTAGTTAAAAGACGATCTATTCTTATTATCCAATTAGAGGTATTAAAAGGCTGCTGTTTTCTCTCCTAGCTCTTGTCTACTCTAGTTAAATAAAGGAATTATACGAAGATGGATGCCCTTTCTTCTGTCTTATAATCATTCCTTTTTGAGGGGGGAAGAAGGAATTCTAAACTTCCTTCAGTCTTCTCAGTTTGAGCATTTTTGTGGAGACAGTCATGACATGCTGACCTGCCATTCAAGACAAGAATGACATGTCATTCTTGTTCCCTGAAGTATGTATCCCACATCAGTGCCTTAGCATCTACACCCTCTCAGATGCTCACATCTTCCCTTTCAGAAACCACTGCAAAGTCACTTCTGAACTTATTAATAGACTTGCAGACGATTGGCCCACGTTTTACCATTTCCTCCATACTGTAGATGGTTTTTGGTCAGTCTGAGGCACTCTTTTTCCTCCCCTCCCTCTCCTTTTCTCCACGGTGTTGCTGCGTGATATACATCTACATGGACCTCCTCCTATACCAACTTCTTATGGCTGTGAGAGCAGGTAATACATTAAATGTTAGCAAGAATTTTGACTTGAAATGCATCCACAAACCTTAGTCCTGGGCCGTATTTCTTATACTTTTTTTTCAATATGTATTTTGGTTTCTGGCAGAGATACAGGGAGTGAGTGTGGCGTGCAGCATGCAGCATTTCCCAGACTGTGTAGCTTGGCACTAGAAAATAATTTGTTCAGAGTTCAAAACCTGTCAGGATGCTCTCTCGAAACTGCTCCACATTTAAGACGTGTAACACTAAAATGTCACTTTTGGAGCCCAAACCAGAGTGCCTTCAGCTTTCTGATTGGCAGAAAACTGATGGTTAAGCTCCAGAGAATTTCTACTACAGCTGTAAACTTTCAAAAATACTTTGTACTGCAAAAACTATAGAGTGTGGTTTAAATGAACAATATGCCCTCTTCATACCTCATCACTAGAAAGAACACACTTTCAGCTTCAGCATGAAAAAAACGTGGTTTGATTTTTTTTTTCATCCACACAAGACAGGTTAAGCAGTTTTTAGCTCAGTTTCTACCTGTCACACAGAAAGGACTATAGTCCAGACATCTCTGCGAGAAGCAAGAGATGATACAGATGCTTGTGCAGATGTTTGGATCCCGTTCTCTTAACGCTCTGTGCAGGACAAATTTAGCCTCCTTGTATGTCTTGCAGAAGACTAGATCACGGCCCTATTCCATCCCTGGGATCTTGGAGAAAGCCAAGTCTCTAACTAATATGTTTATGTGACATTCGGTGCTTGGCTATCTTCCGCCCTTGTGGGCCAAATCCTAATATGACCCAGCGCTCTCTCACATCAGCTGGAGTTTTGCCTGAATAAAGTAGAAGTTAAAACTGAGCAATGCCTCCAGGTTTCAGGCCAACAGTTCCATTTTACAAAAACTCATTGTATTGTAAAAAGATACATTGGCTTCAGCCCACTGCAAGGTTGTTGGGTTTTTTGGGGGGTTGGGTTTAGTTTTTGGGGGTTTTTTGGGGGGGTATGATTCTCTAAAAAACTGAAATAGGAGAAGGCAGGTCTTCTCCTCCCACTCCCAGGCTACACCTCTCCCTGAACAAACCTATGATCAGCTAGACCTGAATCCTTCCTGAACCATTCACATCTCCAGGGCACAGAGCTGGTTGGCACCCTGCCCTTTTGCAGCCAATAGAAAGCTGTCTTTTGAGGTTGCCAGGGACTGGGTCATGTCCTACTTACTTATAAACAAACACCAGCTTTTATTCCAGTTTTATTTTGACATTTATTCCTATATTCTGTCCCTGCAGAATCATTAAAACCTGCAAAATGACTAATGGTTTTACAGGAACAATCCTGACAGGCAATGTAGGAAGAGCTAAGTAGTCTTGGAGAAGGAGATGACAGCTCTCCAGGTGAAGAAAAGCTACTGTAAAATACGCAGGCTCAGGAAAAAGGCTTGAGCACTGATTTCTGGCGAGTGTTGCACGTCTTGGGGTTACCCATTGCCTCCAGAACATCCACACTCGTACAGCCAGTTCTGGCCATGTATCTCATTATTGTCGACGTCAATGCTTTCTGGACAGCTGGGGCTGCTGTGGGACATCTGGGCTGTCCTTTGTAGGGAACTTCAAGGAAATTTGCTGGAGGACTCTCTGCCCTTTGCACAATACATCAATCCTAGTCCAAATTAGCAGAGACTCCAAGCTTGAACCCACTGGCTGGATCAGCTGCTTTGGTTGCAAGGGATGAAAATTTGAGACGGCATCACCTCTTTGGATGGGTCTATAGGCAATGAACCTTGTGTGCATGGTGATATCCCTGACATGTTGAGTGTAATCCTGCTATATGCCCTCTGTGTGGGAAGATGTGCCCCCTTCCATGGGTTTTGCCTTCCCCCAAGGCTGGATGGGCCACAGCTTTGTTCTTTCTGAGCTCTCTTGCCAGCAATACTTGAAATAATTTTGAGCCCAGTGATGACAAGAAACCAACCAAATCCGCCTTTGATGTCAATCTCTTATACGTATATTTTGGAGGTGCCATTGAGTCTCCAATCACTGCTCCAGCACTTTAATTGTGCCTTCTGCTGCTGAAACACATTACAGCCAAATGACTGAGTAATCATCACAACCCCATGAATGAGCCAGATAAATACGATTGCGCACGGAGAAACTGCGAAAGAAAGAGAGACCACACAGCAAGTAGCGTGAGCCATGGGATTAGAAATCAGGATTTCTTTTTCTCTTTGCACAATCCACGAGTCCATGCTGCCCTGTATGATCTCATGAAAGAAGTATATTTTCCATCTGTAAGCAACTTCTAACAGTATCAGCTAAGTGCAAGTTAGCATGATCATTAGCCACTCTTTGAGTGAGACGGCTGCCAGGAAGCCTGTGTGTATGTTTGAGGAAGACTTCCTAATGTCTATGTGTCTGGAGGAGTATAAATTCTCCTTTCCCATCCAGTAGCCTAATTAGATTTTACTCTGTTTATTAGAAGAGTTCGGTTGCTAGCTTAACATGAAATAAAATCTGCATGATTAAGAAATCATGAGCAGTAAGGCTTACAGTATGCTGTTAGAAATTTTCCTTTCATATCAGCAGCGATGAAATCCTCCCATGTTAAATAAAGTGAATGCAGGAATGTGTTTAGATCCAGCAGCCAGGACCAAATCAGAGTGTCAGGAGTGGAGAAAGGGTGTGAAGAGGATATCATGTCATTCAAATGGTACCTGAAATGAGAGAACTACTGAAAAAAGTTGCATTTTTAACCACTATAATACATGTCCAGATCTAAACCCTTCAGCAACTGATGGCCTTATTGATGTAAAATAGCCTCTGGGAGTAGCTACATCCATTAGACATTAATTTTTCTGAAGCAATGCCTGATCTTGACCTTGGAATAAAAATCCATTGAAAGCAAGATGTTTGGGTTTAGGTTCAGACCCTTGCATTAAAAATGCAGAAGTCTATGATGAGCAGCTAATAACCACTGAGATTTCTGAAGCTGAGTTTGTCTCCCAGTTTCCAGGTCTGTGGTGTCATTGAGATGCAGGCATGCATCCCTCAAAACCTCCATGTAATGTTTTAGGTACTGAAGGCAGGGGAACTAGAAGAGAAGACAGACATTCTGTTTCCACTGACTTTGTTGGGAACAGCTGGCAGCATCACACACAAAGTCATTAGCAACCTGCAATAAAGAATTTTCCAAATGGTCCAGGAGTTGATGACCCCAAAAATACTACTCAAAAAATGCCTCCATATTCACTTACCTATGGAAAGAAAAATATAGTGGTTTGTTTTTTTTTTTTCTTTCTGCTAATAATCTGAGAAAGTAGCCTTTAATTACAAGGTAGGTTATTATTCTAGAGGATCTCCATTACAAGAAGCAGCCGTCTCTAGTGAAGGTTTGCACCGATGCTGGGCTGCACCCACAACCTCTGAGTCCAGGCTATCCCACTGATCTACAGCCACGGATGTGACAAAGTCCTGCTTCTCGTGGATCATTTAGAAAGACATTAGGGCTCTGAGTCAGGGTGCAAATCTGAGGACAAGGTAGGAAGCCTGATGTAGAAAGTAAGTTCTGGAGCATGAAAAAGAAAAGAGCAAGCTCAGAGGAGAAGGTTAGGAGCTGAGGGAAGGAGACTTGAAACCTAAAGACTTCCCAAAAAAGCAAAGGGATTTGTGTAACCCAAGGGACTAAAAGTACATTTTGGCCCACGGTCTGGTTTTCCTCAGCACGTGCCCAGCCACAAGAGTCCATGTGGTTCTTCTGTTTTCCCAGGTCTTTTGAAATATAGATGCGAGAGTCTCGGACCCCTGAATTTCCCTGCATTCCTCAAGAAATTGACCCACCAAGTAGTTGTAATTCAGGATACCACCATACACCCACATGTAAGATTCCTTAACAACTATGCACATTTTTAGGCTCAAATATTTTAGAATTGTTTTCACTGTGCCTGAGCTGTAATTGGCTCAGCTTCCCAAGTGTTGGATCATCTAACTAGAGTGATTTTTGACTCAGAGCCCAGGCACCATATCAAAACATTTATCAATTAATCATAAAAAGTAACTAACATTGTTGTCCACCCAAGAAAAACTGTCACTTACAGACTCGTGTATGTTATTCTTTATGAAAGAGCTGCTATATAGAAGTTGATTTCCTGCACAGACCAGGTGGAAAATCTGCTAAAGGCAGAGGTCAAATCTAGTTTAATTTTATACCCTTTGTTAAGAATGTTCTCTCTCTCTTAAAAAAAAAGAAAGACAACCCAGAAAAAAAAAACACCCTTATGTTCCTTTCCAAGTTTTCTAAAGTTAATTCATGTGGAAGAAAAAAAGATTAGGATAAAATTTCAAATATTAAATTCAAATGCAGGATTAATGAGTTTTATTTCAAAGCCCCAGAGGTTGTCTGGAATTTAGGACATTTTTTTAGTAGCAGACACGAGACATAGCCAGATGCAGTCGTGTTTTGGACCAGCTCAGCACAAATTTAGCACCTTAAAGGAGAAATTTTATGTCTGTTTTGTAAAGCAAACATTTCAACTTTTCCAAAACCTGCTGTCCAGAAGATATTACTGTTGCATTGGATGAAAGAATGGATTTAAAATAAAGCTGACTTGTTGCTCTAGCACATAGTAATTGCCACCCCCATTACCATCACTGTAGATGATGTAGGTCCTTTGCCCCATGCAATACATGCATATAACTCTTCTTTATTTCTTTTAATAGTGTGAAGTACCCAAATAAAAAAATGAATTAAACCTTTTTCTGAAGTCAAATCCAAGACAGTCCTTGCAACACTCTACAGGAAAGAGCTTTTTGCAATTTGGTTTCTTGAAGGCCAGGAGAGAACAGCTTGGCAGATGTACAGACACAATTCTTCTCACGCCCTTGCAGATAGCATGGCAAACCCATAAATGATGAGCTACGCCTGGTCCCTGAGGCAAAGGAGTTGTAGGCCAAACCCGTCCCTTCATTAAAAGATTTTTTTATCATCATAAAAATTAACAGCATTCAACTGCCTTCCCAAGAAGGGTTGCTCCCAAAAAGCACCAAATGACGGTAGCGTCTCAGGTCACCATCGCCAGTGGAAATTCTTGTTTTCAGTCAAGACTGCATTTTACTGATGACTCGAGAAAGGCCAGAAATATCTGCAGAGCACAGCCTGCAGAGCCAGAACAGGTTATCTGGAGCACAGTGGCTTTTGGACAGCCAAAACAGTTTAGCATTGACCTCGTTGCGCTCTGCCTCAAATCAAAGCATAAAATCCCTGTTGAGTTTAATGGACAACTTTGAGTTTAACGCTTTATATATCAGCACTGAAAACTTGATGGGAAAGGACCAAAACCTTGCAGTAAGCACCTTCAAACACTGGAATCTTGTCTTGAAAGATTCCAATTATAGCATGAAGAAAACACTGGCGTTTCAGTTTCAGATTCTGGCTTTTATTCAAATTGGCATACCACAGTCTGTAAATAGAACCAAAACTGAAAAATCATTCTGTTTAAATACCTTCATTGCCTTAGAACTCTGCCTCACCTATGGAGAATCAATGTAATTAGCTGCAATATGAACAGGTAATTAGGACCTGGTGGCAGGCAAGCTTCAGATGAACTATTCCATTTAGAAAAGCACTCACAAATGTTTTTTACTGATTTCTCTTCAAGCTGGAAATCCTACAAGAGCAGGTTTTCTTTTCTTCCCTCCCTCCCTTTCCCAGTACAGAACAAAAATAGTCCGTGGAAACAGCCTCATCTCACAGTATTTCCATTTATGGTCCCCATCAAAATCAATAAATGTGATGTCCCACAAAAATATTGTCATGCAAAATAACAAAGTACATAAAACCCCCTTTCATTCATTTGATTTTGATTTTGGACAGAACAGGAGAAGAAGATGGGTGTAATTGTAATGAATTTTAGATTATAACTCAATGCAATGCTGAACCATCACCAGAGGAAGGGAAAAGTTGTGCAAGGCACACGACAACAGTAGCTCCACTAACTGCGACAGCACTTTGTTTACACGAGGCTAGTGCCTCTTTGGGGTCTTTCTCATCTCTGACCTCAACCCCTGACATTTTCTCAGGCTTTTAAGTTGGAAAATATCTTAAAAATCCAAAATTTCACCAAAATCTGGTTGAAGACTTGGTGTCTTGCCTCATTTAAAAGACAAAGCCATGCTATGGCATCAGGGGCACAAATACATCTTTTGCTTTGGATATATTAAGAAATGTTTTGTTTCTAGACATTGCTTTGCCTATATGTCAATACTGTACAGTATGACCCCAAACCCCTGTGTCTAAAAGTCGCCCTCAAATCAATTTTTTTGTGATGACTTGATGTCCAAGCTCAGCTGAACTGGAGACTCATCCAAGGGAAAGGTGAATCCAAATTAAAACAGCACTAGGTGAAACGTATCTGATGCACCAACAGGATGTGAACCCTACACAACATCTTCCTTTTTTGAGAACATATACTCTTAGCACAATAACAATACTAGGCTGTGCTCCCACCGGGACGGTGTAAGTACCTCCGTAAGGCTGCTTAGCTGAATAGATTTGTTCATTTTCCATTCTTGGCTGGAGTTTCGGTGTGAAATATTCCCACAGTCAGATGCTCATTTACACAGCAAACAAACAGCAAAGCATCCCAGTGACGAGAAAACAGCCACTCACGAGCCAAACCTGGGGCTGGGTGGAAGCCTGCTCGGTGACCATTTGCTCTACACCTGGCTCACGGCCTTGGGGATTTCGTATATAGTGCTGTGAGGATTTATGGGCACTCTATCTATCATTGCATTGAGGAATAATAAAAAAAAAAAAAAAAGAAAATGGAGATTTTTTTATGGGCCTAGGAGGAGCTAACCTGGAAGTATAATTGGCACAAATAGAGCTGTTCAGCAGACAATAGCACCCTGATATTGCCATAATTCTGTTTACCCAAACGTGGCCATCCTCGTCATGAATTCCCCACCCTCCTGGTCTCCAGCCTGGAGAGCATCCTGGGGTAACAGGCAATGCTTTGATTGCCATGCTGACAGATTTGTTGCCTCCTTGACCTCACTATTTTTAAAGGAATGGGCTATCTCAGTGATGTAACCAGGTCTTCCTCACTCAGCTCTGTCATCCCCACTGCAGGGAGCTGGAGCCTTTGGTCCTCACTCACTTGTCCTGTCAAGTCAGCTCTTTACAGGTGCCCAGAAGCTTGGGGCACTGGTTTTAGAGGAAGCCGCCAAGACTGACAAAGTGAATTTATTTTCCCATACCACTCAGAAAATATAGCTTTAAATCTCTTCTTCAGATCTAGTTTACCCAAATTGCTAGAAAGAATTAAATCACCCATATTCTGACAGTCAAAGTTTAAAAGAACATTAGTGCATCCTATCTGGAGGATGTTGGATTGGGATGTTGGATTGAGCAGGGATCAGTTAAATATATACTCGTGTTGGAAGTGAGAAAGTACAAGATTCAGTGCATGAATGATTCTCTTCATTAAGTGCAGTAAGTAGGTAAATGACAAAAATGACATTGTGAAAAATGGCATTGCACTCCCACTTTGAAGGTGCTCATTGCAAAACCAGAGTGAACAGAATGGATAGATGCTTACCTAGGGTAATTAAAATGCTTCAGCTGGCTGAGTGATACAGATTTATTAAAGACTTGATATCTAGATTATCTTTTCTGGGACAGAGATGGACATGGTTTCAGAAAATGTTAAGGGTTTAGGCTAAATTAGAAAAGCGTTTAATGATTTAGTAACTATGTATCCAAGATTCTCTGTACAAAAACTATTTACTCAGAAGAATATGAATAAAATAGAAAATGTCACAGTCTCTCTCCAATTCTAAAATTCCTCCCTCTGGTCCTAATCCCACAAGCAAAGCAAAGCTTAGATCAGCTCCATCAGGAGGCCTTTCTTCACCTCCCAGGAAAATAGAATGTCTTTTTCAACCTAAGCTGGAACGAGGAAATTAAAGAAAAAATAAAAACCCAAATTCTTCCTGAACTAATGCAGCCCAAACATGGCCAAAGGTACCTAAATTGCTCCAAATAATTTCATCAGTGTCTATTCTTGTTGATCCCAGGGTCAACAAGGTTGGGAAACTGTATAAGAAAACTGCCTGGGAGATTTCCTTGGTGCATCTAAGCCCTGAGGAACAAACATTGAAGGAAGGAGTTTCTTCTACTCCAGTATTACTGCTCAGCCCTTGGAATGGGCAGAGGGAATTATGAGTCACTAAGCCCCTACGTTCCCTTCAGAGGTGACGAGATAGGTGCATCTGAGGCCCCCGGGGAGTAGCCAGAGGGTGTAAGCTGCACGGTGACACTGTTCCCATAACGTCAGAGCAAGAAGAGGTGGGATAAACAGAAACTGCAGTTCAGTTGCTCACTGCTCACGCTTCTATTTTGAAGGAGTTCAGATAAGCAAACTGAAAATGATGTCATGGCTCCCACAGGACGCTGCAATACTTTGCCATTTGCCCAGCCAGAGTACAACTCTTATTAGCATGATATAACACAGTAGTTGGGAACTCAATAGAAAAAACAAAGCTGGAATTTAATAAAAAAATCCCATAGCTTTTAACTCGTTGCCCTTAACACACAGAGCTACTGTAAGTGAGCGTCTTAACATGAAAAATCTGAAGACCAAAGAATTAAAGTAAATGCAATCAGCAGATTACTAAATACCAATGGGAAATTTAGAGCTATAGAGCAAAATCCCAGAGCATTAAAGGATTTACCACTTGGCATTGATGAGAAGCAAGTCTTTGGATTTCCATTTCTATCGTTAATTAGTAACTGAGGTTTATTTTAGTCTAAACTAAGTCACAGAAGATAGCACACCCTAAAAGAAAATAGAAAGTAGTGCAATAAACTTTATAAAACTTCTTATTAAAAAATAAGAAGAAATAAGAACTGATTCAAATGGAAAATCAATTTCCAGCACTTCCATTTCCTTTTGTTTTCTTGTCTTCCCACCCATACTCAGCTCTTTTCTAATAACATTCAGCTCTTTGCTAGAGAGGTTACTGAGGGCGGTAACAAAGATAGCATTTTAAACTCAGAAGGGAGGCTCCCTTTTAGAAGGGACATTTTAGGAGTGTTTTTGCTCCTTCACAGCTTGGTTTTTGAAGGTTTGCTGTCTCCCTGCCCAGTTCCCAGGGCCCTGCGCTGAAAGTAGGACTTAAAATGGATGATCCATGCTTTTATATAGCTTCAGCTCTGAAAAAACCCACAAGTTGTGTCAAATGGAGCATTTTTTTTACATAGATGCTTGAGACAAGGGAGAGATAGGGGCCTTGTGGTTAATCAGGAGCTCTCGAGTGCGGTTACGCAATGTCCCCATCATCACTGGTGAGGTACTGCCAGGGGCTGGCTCAGTGACACCCCAGTTCGCTGGAGCTTGCCCGGTTGCTGAGAGGCATCAGGGACGTGGTGCCTGATTTCCTGAGCAGCGATACAGTGGCAGGCTCCCACCACAGCATTCCGAGCACAGCTCTCGCCGTGGCTTCGGGTAAAGCTGTGAAATATAAGCAGCTTGCTTCAGAACAGGGAAGCTCATGAGTAAAATCTGAGCGAATATACAATAAAGATCCCAGTCCCAAACAAACTGTGCACTTCAGCAAGAAAGAAGCTGAAGCACTAGCTCCTTGCTGTTACCCACTCCCTGTTTTCCTGCCTTCCCCAGTGAACCCAAAAATACACTTGGTCCCCATAAAAAATCACTGTGGGCTGTGTATGGTCCCTGGGCTGAGGCTGAAAAGCGTTGGAGCAGTGAAAGAGTGGCACGTCAGTGAGGCTAAGGCGGGGAAGTGGACTCATTGAAGGAAACAAATTTTAGGAAGATGCCCTGACTCTCTAGGTACATGCTCAGTGTATCCCCAGGGTACCAAGACAGGCAGCTTGTTTCTTTGACATCCATGGACAGAGGGAAGAAGGACATAGGACTGGAGGGGACCTCTTGAGTCATCTGAAACATCTCTTTCTGTGGCAGGTACTAGGTCAACTGGGTCACTAAACTCCCTTAAAAATGTGATTCAATTATTTGCCCTCTCTTTACCTACTGCAGCTGCACCAGAGCCTCATTTCAACATCTTCTATACTTTCTACTCACCTGCAGAGGCTGTTAGCAAAGATGATAGAGACATGAGGGAATCTTAGATAACATGATTAGATACTTGCAACACAAAAGCCAAAGTCAGCAAGCTTTGTCCAAGAGTTAAAATACTCATAACAGGCTCATATGTGCAACAACATAACCTCTTGATTTACATGTTTGGCTTGGGATGTACCACACTTCTGTGCAAGGCCCAGTAGATGAAAGATTACCATTTGCATGAGCCCAGTCTATTTAGCTCTGTTGTATTGCTTTTCATGATTTCTTAGCTTGGTCCTAAGTTGTCTGGAACCCAAATGGACCACAGCGTAACTGCAGCTGTGGATTTGAGTTCCCCTCTCTGCATTTGGAGGCTGAGGTGGGACTACATGCTCTCTCCTGCCCATGTCCTTTTTTCTGTCTCCTGTCCTTCTTCTCTGCAGTTGATATGACATGAAAGAAAGAGCAATGCTTGCTCCACCTGAGGAGTCGTCTCTCTGGCTCAAGGTTGAGCCACAGTTCTAATTCTCCTAGAGGTCTTGCCTGGAATTCTACTTCACCTTGTCAAACGCTGTCATAAATTTCCTTCTGTTCCCCTTCTTCTCCTATATTAGGTTAGATTGAGCTTGCCCAAACCAAAAGTGTTGAGAACAGAGGCAGGGACAAAGCTCTGTGAATTCCCAGTGCAAACTGGCCAGTGGGGAGAGCAAAACTGGACTCACCTCAAGCATTTGCCACTCTGCAAGGAATGAGCAGACACTTGTATTGCCCCATACGGTCCATGGGCTCTTGAGGTGGGGGACTCTGAGGTCCAGATGTACAGATCTGTCCCTCCAGCAGCATAATTATGTGTTGCTTCACAGTCAGGGCTTCAAGTGAAATCCAGCCCCACCATCAAACAGATCCTCTGAACCCATGAATCCTCTAATGAGCAAAACTGTGTTAAGTAAAGCCAAGCTCGGAAGTTTCAAAGTTGGTATTTAGGCTTCAACAATTATTGTATGGCTTAAAAATCATGAGTTAAAAAAAAATCTACTTTGAATTAATTTCATTTTTCTTGCAGTTTCCAGTCCCTCAGATTGAAAACTGGACACCCAATGCACATTGCCAGAGTTTTCCTTACGAGCTAAAAGAATGAGAGATATGCATCTGATAATGAACACATACAATTGCAGAAGCTGAGCCCTTAAGATAAACCATCAAATACCATGGCAAGTAAAATCACAAATAAGCTCTCCTTCAAGTAGTTCATTCCTGAAAAAAAAAGGAAAATAAAACAAAACAAGGAAACAAACACTCAAACAAACAAACAAACATCCTAAACCAAAACTCTACAACCTGCTTAATGAATTACTTAACAAGTGGTGCTAATTTATGGTCCTTATTCTCATGGCAAATCGTGGTGTAACTCATTTCAAGGCATTGATGGATATCTGCCTGTCTCAGTTACCACTTTCTATCTCAGTGCTTGAGCAGTTCACAGCCTTTAATGTATTTTGGTCTTGTGACACCTCTGCTATCTCCAGGAGGATAATTGTCACAGGGGAAGGTGATGGACGATCGATCGTGGCAGAGCCATGAGCTGGGACTACATCTCCCATCTTAAGGGGTACCCTGGGCTGGCTCAGAGAGAAGAGAGAAAGCAACTCCCCCACTTGTTTTTTCAATTTGTTAAAATAACAGCTCCATATTCCCAGGGGCAAATGTCAGGAATAATTGCATGCAAATTGCAGTGGAGTCATGCTAACGCACCCATTGCCACCCAAGGGCTCCTGAAGGGGTTAATATCGAGGGCTCGCTGGAGTTCAGTTAATTTACAACTGGAGACCTTTATCATCTCGCACTGACATTGAGGGCTCACATTTCGCACTTAATTACTTGTTCAGCAATCACGCCTGGAAGAGATAGATGTGTTTCTGTGTTTAGCCCATGCAGCTGTGAATTGTTTATTTACTTATCGTCAGGCCGGGAATGGCTGTAATTTAAAGGTTCAGATCTCTGCTACCCTGAGCGATGCAGGTCTTCCTTTAAACACTTCCATATTGCCGCGGTGGAATTTCGCTGGAGATGCCCATCTTCTCCTCCCGTTCCGGGTAATGGGCCAGCAGGTGTTACTGGTTATCGGCGACTGGGATTATTTACACCAAGAAACCGCTGCCAAGTTCACAATCAGAAGGAAGGATCCACGGAGATAAATTTTGGAAGGTAAAAAGCAGGCCAAGGAGACGAAGAGAGATGAATACTAGTAACTCAGCTTCTGGGGAATGACTCGATCCCTATCTCGGCGCTGGAATAGCTGAGTCACAGCAGCTTCAAACAGTGGCTCACAGCAATTCATAGGCCAAATGGTGTAATTACAATTTAAGCTGTCAAATGGTGACCATATGGCTTTATCTTTCACACCAGAGGCCTAAGAAGTTGGGAGGTGTGACCTTTCCGCATACCAATCCACCTGCGCAGAGCATGAGGTCTGTGAAAGCCCACGTTCCCAGCAGGCCCAGCCCTGTGCACCGACACCCAGCCTTGGCTTTGATAACTTTTAGGCAAAGCTGTGTAAAATCAACACCGACAGTCTTCACGGGGCCTCCAGGCTGCATCACCCTTAGATGCCCAGAGAGCAGCCACCAGCAATGTCATTGGACTAGATCCCCATGCCTGGGTGCAGAGGGCTACAAAGAATCAAGGGATCTTAGAATTGTTTAGGCTGGAAAAGGCCATCGACTCCAACCATTAACCCAGCGCTGCCAGGTCCACCACTAAACCGTGTTCCTAAGCACGGCA
Organism: Apaloderma vittatum; assembly: GCF_000703405.1. NCBI lineage: Eukaryota > Metazoa > Chordata > Aves > Trogoniformes > Trogonidae > Apaloderma > Apaloderma vittatum. The sequence goes on from NW_009719828.1 coordinate 116,522, forward strand.
GCTACACATCTTCTGAATAACTCCAGGAACGGTGATTCCACCACTTCCCTGGGCAGCCCATTCCAGTGCTTGACAACCCTTTTGATGAAGAAATTTTTCATAATGTCCAATGTAAAACTCCCCTGGCAGAACCTGAGGCCAGAGGAGAGAATGAGGATGCCCTTTGTTATTCCCTTAGAGCATGTAGAGACCTCCCATCTACCTAGGAAAGGAAGGGTCATGCAGGGCAAGAGAGTCTTGGTTCAATAGCTGGCAGACAAAATATGTCTCAGAAGGAAGATTGGTGAAACTCCCTCCAAAGAGGGAGTAGATGAAACGCTCTGTCTGTCCAGACGTTGCCAGCCCATGTGTGGGCAGAGCAACAACGCAAGAATGCAGCAGCAAGAATTGCAGCTGCCCTTGTGATGTGCGTGATGGGAGGAGAGGATGTTGGTGGAAGAAGGCTGGACACGTCACCTAAAAGAGCCTAAGGCAGTTCCTGAAGAGTCAGCCAGAGCAAATTCCAGCCCATTTACCCAGCAGAGACCAGCTCCTGAGGTTAGGTGCGTGCTGGGGGGAATATCCTCCCAACCCATCCCACAGCTCCAGTCCCTGGTAATGCCCCACCTGGTCCTGCCCAGCCAGAGCCCACAGGGAAGGACACAGTTTTGCAGCACAACTCCAATTAGAGCAGTATTTAAAAATAAGGATTTGGGGTTTGATATTAACCCCAGTGAATTATGCTCATGGGCAGGTGGAAGGGCTGATATGTATCATCAGCAGTGAGTTTCGGCCTCGAGACCCTTGTGGAAGAAAACTGCTTTCGATTTAAGGAAAAGCCTTTTCAATTCCATGTTCTTACAAGAAATATACATTTCTCCCAGTCTCAAGGGCATTTCTGTCTCACAGATGAGAAGAAGGGGGTGCCAGCTGACAGGGAGCATGGTAAGGAAGGCTAACACGAAGAGATGGTTCTTCCTAATATTTTTTTGTTTTATTGTCATTAGTGCTGCTCTAACAAATTACCGATTTCTGAGGATGGAATATCACTAAAAGGGCTTAATAACAATATGAAACAAATAACAGATCAGAATTTTCTGTCTTTGAAGAAGTGTAAGAGATACACGAACAAACAAAAATGCAGATAATTCCAGGATGATTTGAATTTTCTCAGAAACAACAACGTAATCTTATGTGTCACATCAGTAAAGCCAAAGAAAGAAGAAAATAACCTAGATAGGTATAATTGAATTACACAAAATCCTGGAGTTTGATGAGAGATAAAGTTACAACTAATTCTCTCAGAAAAAAAAAAAAAAGGAGATGAAATTAAAATGTCAAAAGAGCAGTGAGCTGCTTAATTGAGAGCTCATTTTTTGGGTGCGTTCACGGTTGTGTTGACAGTGCACCCATGTAGAAACACGGCAAAAAATGGAAAACTCCCAAAACACAACTTTTACAAATGCCTGAAACGAATAGCTCAGAAATGCTGCAGGATTTACAGAAGAGCGTTTGCAAGGCAGAAACAATTACAAGCAAAAGCTGAGCTGGGAACAGCCCTGTACCTTCAAGCCTGCTGGGGCTGGGAAGCTCGGCAAGCTGGATCCGCGCGGGTGGCACAAGCGAGTTGGAAGAAGTCAATTCCCAGAGCAGCCGTGACCCACTGACACAGCAAACGGAAAGAAATATTTGTTTCTTTCAGTATTGTGCTGTTTTTCCTCCTTTTCTAATTTTTGTGTCTGCTGACTCCGATCTGGCGGTGGGCGGCAGCGCGGGTGTTCAGGGTCGCAGCCTCTGCTTAGGTAATTGGGGATTTTCTGTGCATGGTGAAAATTTAACTCAGATGATTCTTGCCCTGATTTAACAGATATAAAATGACAGAAGGTAACTATTGGTTATAAATAAGCTTCCTAGGCTCTCAGAGGAATTATTACCGAGCTGCAAATAACCTGCGAGCAGAGATTAAAGGCAATGGGTGAAACGACTTATTTCGAAGGTGAGCGCAGAGGGGAAGGGGAAAGCATCCCTTCTGCTGGCTCCCCAGTGCTGCCGCTTCGGCCAGGCTTTTCCCATACTTCGTGAGAAGCTAAAAAGTTTATTGAGAGCTTGAGGGGATCCGAGGAGGCAGGCTGGGCTGGGGAGGGTGTGTCAGGGTCCTGCTGGGGGCTGTAGGATGCTGGCCCAGATGAAAGAAATTGCAGTGGGAGAGGAAGGATCTCGCAATGCCAAGACACTTGTATTGTTTTGTCCTGTGCACACACAGCACGGGCTATTGAAATCGACTGGCTCAATAATAATAATAAGCATTCTCAAACGCATTTTTTTGCAACGGGCTTTCTAGCAGAGCACAGGAGAAGACGCAGTTCTGCAGGTGATGCCTCTTGGCTCTGGGACCCCAGGGCAGAGGAGGGGGAACATGCACTCTGAGAGTTGCTCATCACTGCCCCACATTTCAAGGAGATTTTATCTGCCTGGCACGGAAGCTTTCTCAAACCATTTATATTGAGAGCAGTTTTTGATGCCAGCAATGAATATTACCATATTACTGAAAGGAATCAAAAGCTAAAGTGCCTGCGTGTACAGTTAATCTATCCAAACAGAAAATGTTTCTTAAAAAATTACGGCACTATTTTTATAACAAACCTCAGCCAAACTCAAAACTGAATAAATATAATATGTTCTTTTAAAACCAATTTATTTTTCTTAATCATAGGCAAAATACTTTCCTTGCTTTCATTCATCAGCTAATACTTCACCACCAACCCCCATATTCGAGCCCAGAGATTTGCCCGTGATGGGATCTCTGCTTTGGAGACATTGGGGTTGAAACACCTCCTGAGGCTGGTGGGAAGGCGATGCGAGCACGTTAGCTCATGGCCAGCCTGTGGGTTCTATCTCTTTTTAACAAAACCATGAATAAGGCAAGAAAATGCCTCGAAGGGGCCAGTAGTGGTGGGAAAGGCAGCCCCCTGATCCATCGAGAGCCTCAATAAAGGCAGAGCCGTATGTATTTCTGTAGGATTGTGCAAGGGCATCTATTTCTACTTACATGCTCCTGAGGCAGGATTACAGAGCTGCCGCCTTCATGTTACTAAGAACTAGCCTATATAGTCATTACCACAATGTAATTTTCGTTAGAGTTGCTTATAGCAGAGTTTGGCCTTTCCTTTCTTTTCATTTTATTTTTTTATTGTTATGATTAGCGTTTTATTTTAACTAGGGCTGCGCGGAAATTTTCCTGGAGTAGTTAAGCATTTATTTAGACTTGCATCATTGCCCAAGACCACAATTTGAATCTCTCAAGCCTCATCCCACAGTCTTTTACTCCACTAAAATGCTGCGCATATTCGATTGTCTCGTGAAGAGGAGACTGACCAAACAATTCGTGGCGCGCTAGCACCCTAAAATGCAGTTAAAAATTACTAGAGGAGGTGGCAATGGGTGGTGAACAGGCAGGAGGGGTAACCTGACCCCTGAGAGCTTACACATCCCCTTTTGGTTTGTTTGTTGGTTCTTCTGACCCTGCCAGGAGTTTCAGCCACAGTCGTCATGCTAGAAAAAGCCACAAAAAAATGCTTTAAATACTGTCACCACGTTGATCATTTGGGTACGTGTTTTTTAAGAGCGGGTGATTCTAGTTGCCAGCTGTCGTAGAAGAATATATTTAAATTTCTTCATCTGATTTTCTTTTATGAAAGAGGAACTGTGCTTGGGTTCTGCGCCTGCACTCACGGCACTGCTTGTTCTGCTGCCCAGCTAAAGGTCAAAAGCAGGTAATGTACGTTGAGATTTCCACAGACTGGGGTAAGCTCTGAGGTTGTTGACTTTGATATCAGTTTTCTTCTACCCGCGGGGAAAAAAAAATAATAATTAAAAAAAAAGTATTCACTCCGGCTCCTTATTGATTTTTCATGGAAATTCACCAATTTCTCCGAGTTTAAGATCTGGTCTCTGATTTCTCCCAGATTATCATATTCCTCTGCCCCCCAAATGAAGCCCTGCTTTGTTTCTCAGGATGATGATATCATTATTACTGCACTGAGCACAGGGAAAAAAATCCAGTTTGCTAGAACGTTGGCGCTGAACGACAGAGGTTCCTTTAGGAAAAATAAAAACCAAACAACTCTACCAGGGAAAGGCACCTCAACAAAAAGGAAAAATAACACAAGAAAATATTATGCAAAGCTTGAAACGGGAATGCAACGTGCCTGTGCCTTTGCACAGAAGATGCTAATAGGGTCAGCGTTGCCGAATTAACCACCGCTATGACTTTAAATGCTCCTTTTGGCAGTCGCTGTTTGCTCCAGCCGAGTTTGCGCTGGTTCAGCCGACTGTCGCTTTCTCCCCTGACTGCAGCCCTCCTGCTCTTAGCTGCACAGAGATACAAAACCCCACTTGCACTTCTACAAATTTAGATAAAGCACCGTGGGCTGAACCCCCTCCTCCGGACTCCGCAAGGGGCAAAATTGACCTTTAAGCAAAGAAAATTTTGGTTGTCAACACTTTTAGATGGTGCAGAGCTGGATTAGGATGTTCCCAGTGGGCTCCCAAGAGTTGAGGCCACTTTTGCTCAGATATATTGATAGAGGTGTTGGTCTTAATTTACCCTCTTGGGCTCTTGCAGATGGTACAGGAAAATTATTTTAAAATCACATCTTAAAATGTATCTGGGACATGAATGCTCAACTTATTATTGCTGAAGCCTAGAAATCTAGACTATTATTTTTTTTAATTAATTATCATTCACTCACATATCCAAACAGAAGTGTCATTATGTGCCCACTACATTTAAAAAAAATAAAAATCTTTTGAAAACTTCAGTTGTCAAAATATCCAGAATATTCCCTCCCATGAGAGCACAGGAAAGCAAGAGGAGCCCAGCAAATCAGACTTTTAACATTTGCTCAGATAATTAATCCATGGAAGAAAAGGGACAGTAAAAATACAGAAGTGGGAAAAAAAATTTGTAGCCTGAGAAAATGTCACAACCTAAAATAAAAACCACTTTTTCTGGATGAAACAAAACAAATGCTTTAAAATCTGTTTAG
>NW_009719828.1:121579-124721 GCF_000703405.1 Apaloderma vittatum
AGATTTTTCTTCATATATATATATATATATATATAGCAAGGTAACATTTCTGGTACAGCTTACCCATCATAACTTAGACAAAATACACAGCTGAGTCTTTGTGAACTGGGATGTTTTAAAGCCACTCAGGGAAACTCTTTTAAACACAGTGGCTTGAGATCAAAATGCAGACTTTATTCTTCAGAATATTTTCCTCAAATGAATATAAATGTGAAGTCTGCCCTTTAAATTAGACGACAACAAGAAGCCAGGGGAAAAACAAAACAAAACAAAACAAACAATAGTAAACAGTTTGAGATTGATTCCGCTCTCCCTAACCTCGTTGTAAATAAGGGACTGGCTCTAATTTAGCTAATGAGATTTCACTAGTGTAAATCAAATTAACATAATTAATTTATGATTAAACTATCTCTGCCTTTGAAAACAAAACAGGTGGATTTTTTTAACAACTGAAGGATTTTTCAAATAATAAAAAAAATGCTTGCATGTGATGTAAAAGCGGAATTTCCACAGACAGAATGTTACTGTGAGTAAAAAAAATATTTTTTCTGCATTGGTTTATTTCTTTTTAAATTTTAGGGTTTTATGATTTTAAATTCTGTATATAATCTCTCAAATCAGAACGAAATTGTGCTATATATCATTCAAAAAGCAGGGGTTTTTTCTTACTGTCATCATGTCTTTGGGCAGCATACAACATACCCAAAATTTCTAAGCATGTAAAATTAATTTGCCAATGCATGCAACTACTCCACAAGATAAAGCCTGAATTATCAGGTGTTTGAAACGCTAGAAAACAGGAAAGGGTTGTGTAAATCTGTTATTCATTACGTTTGATTGTTATGGTTTTAAACTCTTGTATAGTAACCAACTATTTTTATAATATATAAAGCAGCTACAAAGTGCGCCCGTTGGGGCAAGTGGGTCTTGATTTTCGCTCTTGATAGAGAACGCAGCCCGATAAAATTATTAAAGGGTGTGTTGAGGAAGCAAATTGTACTGCAAGCGTAGAACAAGTGCTGAAAAGATAAATACGCTTTCAATTGCAGTGCAAATACACGCTTGCTCCTCTTCGCTCTGCCAAACTCGCGATGCCACCTCATGGAGAGCCCGCACCTCGCACCGCCCGAGCAGGCAGCTTTCCTCAGGGAAGTCTTTGCTCGGTTTTAAGAGATCTTTTTTTAAAAAAAAAAAAAAAAAAAGGTTTACAGAGCAATAGTTGCAATGGAAGAATAACAAAATCCCGTAGCAAAGGCTGGACAAATATTTGGATTGCCTTGCTGGATGTCAACACTTGAAACGAGCGGTGTCATCTCGACCCGTCCCTGTCTCAGGGGCAGATGCACGTGGCCCTTAAACTACAAGCCTTGGTTTTATGTAGAGTGCACAGCTGATGCGATAGCTTAGATTTATTATCTTCATCGAAATCCCCTATTCCTGCTAGGCAGAAAACTTGGAGACGCTCACAAGGCAATGTGAAAATACCCTCCGGCGCACTAATCCCTGCTCTCTTGACGCGTGGTTGTGACACATCTTCGTCTTCTCCATCGCTCACAGCCTCATGCATCCAAATCAGACACACACATACACAGCTGCTTGCACCGAGATAGGGGCGCAGTGACACCAAATAGTTATGCCCTTGCCTTAAATGTCTCTTTGCGTGTTGTATCTGCTTTACAAATATTGTGTGTGTGAAGGCACCATCCCAGCAGTAGTTTTATGTACATATTCATAGGCAGGCACGCATCACTGCTGACAAAGGCATACAGGGCTATCTATACACACATATATAAGTACCAGGGTGAACTATGCTCCATTTTCGCTAGTGCAGCAAATTAAGTTTGGACTGACTTCCAAATCAGGCCCTAAATTGAAGATGATTTAAGATTTCTGCCCTAGTTAAATACCCTTGGACATAAGACTATGAGAAAGCACTTTGGATTTTGTTCTGCCCTTTCCCTGTCACAGCTGAACAAAGCAACATTCTCTCTATGTATTTTCCTTTACACTCTGCCCAGGATCTGCTTCTAACTTATTTCTGTGGGACCTGATTCAAAGTTCCCACTGAACTCAGGAGATCTGGGACAGGGCCCTGAGCTGCTTCTGCTCCTGACCTGTGGCAGCCAGGTCTGAAGTCAGTGTTGATTTGAATGATAAACTTCAGGCTACCAAAAATAGTTTAGAAAGGGGCCTGGGGGAAAAAGACAGTAATTTTCTATAAAGTGTGCTATGCTTACACCAAGGTTTGCACACACATCCCCCGCCCTATTTCAAGCATATTCTAGTAGGGTAAGGCTAGGGATAAAAATCAACTATGAGAAAGATGCAGTTTTAAAAGCAGCACAGTTAAAGGCAACTGTTAAAGCCAGTGGAGCTGAAAAACACAATTCAAGTAGTAGATTTGCTACTTAAAGAAAAAAAAAGAAAAAAAGAAAAAATCGAAATAATAGTAAAATAAACTCAGACAAGCCTAACAACAGAAAACCCGAAGCAAATAAAAGAGTGGAACAGATTTCCATGTTTACTTTTCTTTTCTGCAGTTGGATCCCTTGTTGTAGCCACAAGAACTGCGAGGATAGGGCGAGAAATGGGAAATAATCGACAGGAAAGAGAAAAAAAAAAATATTTAAAAGCAATTTAAGGCAGAGGAAGCAAATCCAAAGCCTCCAGCCCTGGTCAGGGGAGCTGGAGGAGCAGCAGCTCTGCAGAGCAGCGGTGCCGCTTCCCCCTTGCCCAGGTTCTGTCCCAGGAGCCCGGTTTTTGCAAAGCAGAAGCCCGGAGCGGGGAAGGGGATGGTGCAAACCCCGAGCTCGGAGGGAAGAGGAAGAGGAGGAGGGTTTCGGGACGGGGAGAGGCAAGAGAAAAAGTCCAGTACATACAGCTCGATGAGTCCACCAGCCCCCAGCCTCCGCTTCTCTCTCTCTCCCTCTTAAGTCAAAAAGGAAATGCGGTTCTTTTTTCTTTTTTTTTTTTTTTCCCCGTCTTTTCCCCGCAGAATCAGAAAACGAACCATCAGGAAGTTGGCAAAATCTCTAACTAAACAATCAATCGAGGAAATGCAACAAATTCGGGCGGGCGGTGCGCTTTGGCAGGGAGGGGAGCGAGGGCCGGCGGGCGGCGCGCAGTTTCCGCGCAGCGCTGC
>NW_009719829.1:0-10180 GCF_000703405.1 Apaloderma vittatum
CCATAAAAATAAGAACATTTCTATTAAAGGCTGTAACGATCAGTATTGAGCCTCTCGCTACAAATCGATGGCTTCTTTTCCATACAAATGCCTGCTTATGCCTTTATGTTCTCCATCTGTTTGTAGCTAACACCTGCCATTCAATAAATCGATTTGGCCATTTAATGTAACAGCTTCCCGGGACATTTTTTCATGCCAGATGCCACAGCAGCTCCAAACCTCTAGCCCAGCCCAGCGCCCCACCGGCACAGCCGCCCAGCCCGGGGCTTCCCCTCCGCACAAACCCTCTGCCGGGGCATGGAGCAGAGCTGAAACTTAAGGAAAACATTAAAAAGCGTGGGCTTTCGAGAGGGTTTTTTGTTTGTTTATTTGTATTTTTTGTTTGGTTGGTTGTTCTGTTTTGCGTTTGTTTTCTTTTCTTTTCTTTTCAAGATATTTTTAACACTGACTCCCTTCTTCTTTAATGCCGCAGTTTTGGAACGCCCGGGGAGTGACGTCCCGGCTGAGCCACAGCCCACGGGCCAGCCGTACGCATGGCACTGGGGCTCCTGCGGGTCACAGGCGTCAGGGCAGTTGGTGACATTTTTTGTTCCCTATTATTTAACTCATGTTTTGAGGGATTCTGTGTTTTAAGGACATAAAGACGCTGCCTGCATGCTTTATGGACCCCTGCCATGGGGCAAGGCTGACTTGGGTCTCCCTTACCTTGTGGGATGAGGGGCCCCATCCTCCTACTTTCTTCGCAGGGGAGGACAGTTCTCCTTGCAGATCTCTTTTTCTGGGCGTCAGGGCTCAGCCCCTCCCCACCTCTGAGCTGCAGCAATGAGGGGAGGTGTTAGCCCACATACTGCTCTGCCCCACACAAACCCCGGGGTTTCCCTTTGGCTGCCCCACACTAAGCCAGGCTGTGGGAGAAAGGTGGATCTCTCTAGAAGTCACCACGCAGGGCTCAGGGGAGGGGGAGACAGCATCACCAGGGATGTGAGAAAGTGGAGTGAGTAACACAGTTACGGGGCAGTTTCCTCACGGAGGGAGGGAGCAGCTCTGAGCTGGCCGAGTTCTCAGGAGGAGGTGATTTCAGTACTGCTGGGATTTTGTTTGACCGGGTTTGCTGTATAATTTATTGTGCTTGGTGTGCCTAGAGCCTTTGAAAGGCACTTTTATTGCTTTAAATCTGAATAAATACCTACAATGAAACACGTAATACAAAAATTTGCTATAGAGATGTACATACATTGGTCTGTTTCTTAGTTGATTCAGTGCAGGCTATGGATGCAATTCGCAAATGCACCTGGCTTTAAAAGACTAATTTCCTTTGAAAGTAAGAAAGTCATACAGTCATTTGGCCCTTTTACCTGAGATAGCTGGATAAAATTGGGATTTCTCATAAAAAGTACTCCTGAAAGCTATGGCTGGAACTGAGAGTAGGTATCTGCGAGATAACCAAATCTTCCTCTTTTTTTCTGAACCTCAGATTTGTGGGTGAAGTTGGCAGAGGAGAGTTGGAGAGGATAGAGATGTGTCACCTGGAGCAGAGTTTCCCTTGTTTTTGTTCATGGACAAGTCTTGTATGGGTCAACATTCCCGGATGGGACACTGGCCCGAAGAAGCATAACAAAACAAGTAGAGGCTGTCTTCTTAAAAGGCAAAAGTTCCCTTCGCAGGCTTTATAGTAAATGTCCCATGGGCCAGGCTTTGGGAACTCCTGCGTCAGAAGGTTTATGTCTTCAAACAGATGGCCGATCAGCCCTTGGCTACTTAGAATATGTTTGGGGCTATATTATATAGCACTGAGTAAAGAGATCTGTCACAGAAAAACAGTAAAAGGCAGCTTTAACCCTTCCCCCAGGGAGTGGCATGGATCCACGCTCCGCCTGTGTGACCAGTCCCTCCTCTCCCGTTCCCCATACGGAGCCCACGGGATGTTTGGTAGGGGCCCAGCATTGTGGCGCTCACTTCAGACGGTCGGAGGAAGAAACCTCAGACCTCTGGCATGTGAGATTTGACAGAGCAAGGCCTGGAGCCAGACGCGTATGGCCTCAGCACAGCCACGGCGCAGGCTGTCGCAGCAAGGAAGGGCTTCTGGAGTGGCTGGAGGCCACCCGGTGAAACCTCGGTGCCATCACCTCGATGGCATCTACCCTCTCTGGGCTTGTCCTTCATAGCAGGGAGGGGGCTGCTAGCAGACGAGGTGGCTGCATCGTGTTCTTGCTGAGCACTTCTGCTTTCCTCACTCTCCTGGTAGCCCGGTGCTGGGCTGTTGAATGCCCAGGACTGAATTCTGGAGAGATGTGGAGGCCAGCACTGGCAGGAGAAGGTCTGTGGGACTCAGTGGAGTTGCACCTGCTTGTGCGCTGGGATAAGCTGCAGCAAGGGAATTGTAACTTCTCAGAGCTGCACAGTGGTAAAAATTACCATTACTTAAAATGCAGCTGGCCACTTAAGTAAGAGAATCCATTTTCAGATCCCTTCACTGGAGGTAAAACTAATGACTGAAGCAAGAGAAAGACCATCCTGACTTTTTATCCGTAGCATTTATATTTATTTCTAGTAAAAAAGATTTTAACCAGGACCAGCTGCTTCCACAGCCCATCAAAAGCAATCCTAGATTGTCCAGATGGAGTCACTCAAGACAGAAACATGAGCGAGGGCTGCCACCGGCTCCAGGATTTCTGGGTTTGTCCTATTTTAAGAAGATCTCACATCCTGCAAACACTGCTTATGGGAAATGATTGGATGCAGAAATCCTAGTGGGGGCCCAGGAGGCAGCCTCATGTGGAGATGTGGCAATGCAGCACGCTGACATTTTGACATAACGTGGTGATGATTTTATGCTAGCATCAGCCCTCCAAGAGGAAAGTAAATATGTGACATACTGTTCAGGGAAACAAAACAAACCAGACAATGAGGTCCTGTGCCCAGTGACTGATGTAGCCTCTGCAGGCCCATGCAAAACTTCCTTTGTGATGGGGTGATGCTGGGAAAATGAGTGCATCGAGTATCCAATACCCATCCCTGGCCCATCCAGCCCTCCTTGCTTTTTGTCTTTGTGTGCGGCCATGCAGGGAGCAAACACAGAGCACCCGCTGCTTTTCTATTGTTTCTCCTGTCTAATGGCCCTTCTTAGCCATGGAAGAGCTGGATGGATTTGCGCCTTGCGCACATTGTTCTTGGGGTTCAAAAGAATACTTAAACTAGAGCAGTAGTTAGTATGACAATGGAATAAAAATGAACATTCACTCCAGTGGCTGTGGATGGCACAGGACCTTAGATAATGGGACAAGGGAGAAGAAAATTAATGAATCTGTCTGTCTGTCTGTTGACCCATCAGCATAAATATCTTGTCAGTCAGATGTGACAGCAGATCTAGCTGGCTGGTAGGAGCTGTGCTCTCTCGGGCTCCCAGCTGTATTCTTTAAATCAAAAGTTTCATCAGGTAATTTAGCAGACTGAAGAAAGCTGGCACTTGACCACATAACGAGCCCCAAATGGATGAGCAATAAATGCTTCATCTGCGAGTGATGCAAAACAATGGTACGTAGGCTGAGGGCATGGTACCGATTCCTTCCTCCTGCTCCATGCCCTTGGACAGTCATGGAGATGCTCCTTCACAGCCCACATAGGGGCCTTTCCTGAGCTGAGCAGCTGTGGAGACTCCCCATCAGGTGCTTTAGCGGTCTTATGGACTGTGCTGCCACCCTTAGCCAGCAGAGAGGGATCTTCTGTCACTGGGTGCCCTTTGTCAGAAGCTGCTTAAGGGGGACAACCATTAAAGTCTCCCCAGGTGAGCAGGTGGCCTGCGGGAGGCATGGACAGCAACATCCATCCCATCCTGGAGGGGATGTAGCTGCCATGATGGAGTGACTAACCGGTTGGGTAAGGCTGACAGACTGTTCTGTTTAAAAGCCTGGGCTGAGGCACGGGCCCATCCTGTGTAGTTCTTCATGTATGTGCATGTGCAAACCCAGAGTAGGAAACTCTTCTCAGAGCGTAGGATGGGATTTGTCTCATCTCACTTTAGCCGTATAATAGGTATATAGGCTATGCTAATTATCTACTTTTCCTCCTGAATCAGCACTGAGAGATGGGACCGTATTGCTCAGCCTGGGAGGGGACTATGCTAGACAGGATGAATCATCATCTGCAGAAACTCTTCTCTCTCCGTTTATTCCAGAGGAGCCTGCATGATCAGGTAGGACCCCTAATTTTTAGAAAGCTAAAGCCAGGTGAGATTAATTCCTTCCTTAGTGCCTGAGTACAGCAGGAAGGATGGGATTTACCCTGATGTGCAGCTGGCTGCAGCAGAGCTGGAACCAAACAATGGCAACTCTGAGCATCAGTGACCAGCCAGTGCTTGGGATGTCTGCCTGAAATTTGGATCAGAGGTGTCCCAGTTCTGGCAAGAGCCTTATGACGAAACTTGCAGAATTAGCTAGAAGGTATAAAGAAATAAAGCCTTGTAGATCAGTTGCATTTTGACAACCTTTCAATTGAAACCTTTCACGTGCCGCAGCAGGACACCTGAGTTAAGGGCATCGCTACAACCCAAAAAAGGTGCAGGCTGAGATATCTGGATTAAGCCAGGGATCTGTACCACAGTCATGATGCTGAATGGATTAACTGGTAAAATCAGGTTGTGCACTGGGGATTGGATTTTGAGCACCCTTTCAACTTTGGGGGAAGGAGAGTCTAATGCAAGTTCCTGCTTTAGGCTCATTCCTAACGGTATCCAGAGGGTTGCAGCAAAGGTAGAGAAAGGAATGTTTCAAATGACAACCAGTGAACTCTTTGTAGGTTGCAAGGCATTTCCATCTTATTGTTTAAAGATTCAGAGTGCTCCAAAATAGATATTGCCATGAACCAATAGCTTTTAAAATATGTCTGGGTTTTATTAATTCGTTAGGGGATCTCATAGTTAACCCTTGAATAATCAGCTTAAAAGCAGAAGGCAGATTTACTGGCATACGGTTTTACATGGATGTTTTGCTGGTCAAATGCCAAGATATATAACAATTTAGATGTCCAGTGCGTTTATTATCTAGGATCTAGCCGAGGCTTTAGCCTTCAGTCTTGAAATGTACACAGTGGCAGCTCAAGTCTCTGGACAATATCACCAAACTGGGATCCTTTATCTCATGTACTGGGAAATGTTTTATTCTGTTCGTGATGAACTGTCCAGTGAAGGCACTTTACAGAATGTATTGTACAACTGCTTATTTTGGTGCCTGCTCGTTTAGGAGTTTTGGTCACATTTTAATGTTATGTTTCATTCAGTGCTTGCTGCAGCCCCCCTGCAGGCGAGTGCTGCTTCTTGGCTCATTTTAGAAACAATTCACAGCTGATTAATTTCTGCTAACTCTTCAAATTGATGAAAACAGTGAGCATTCATTTGCAGAGACTAATTCCAGATTTAAAGTATTCCGAGATGTAGCTTTTTCTTTTTTATTATTTAAGATTTTTGCCAAGGCCCTTATGAGCCTTTTTCCTTTTCCTTCTTCCTCGTTATTTCCTGTTCCTTCTTCCATCAGACATGGTAGCAGGAGTTGGAATGGGAAAGTTCCCTATGTCCTGTCACCTTGAATTTTAACCACTGTGACATCTACTTTTTCTCAGACCAAGCATAGTCGACAGGGCAGAAAAATCACCAGGGACAGCTTCCACTGCGTTAGCTCTCCAGCAGTGACTGCTGCCTCCAGAGCTCTTGCAGGGAAGCACTGACAGAAGATGCTGGAGATAAAATTCTGGCAGGGATATGACTACTAGTGCAAAGTCTGTTTGCTCCCTCCTGCTCACTCTTCTTGCCTGGGGGTCCTGTTTTCCAGGTATATTTAGGGCCATATAATCCCACAAAGTATCTTCTCTGATGGACCTGTTTCAAAGTATCTCTTCACCGTGCAAACAGTGTAAAGATAGGAAATAGATCCACCTGGTAGTGTGGTTTCTCATGAGGCATCACTATGCTCACCTGAGCCAAGGCAGCCCCACCAGATTAGCTAGAAGGCATAAAGAGATACAGCTTAGCTCTACCTAAACCCAGATGTGGATGTTCCTCCTGATGGAAAGTGCTGCACTGATCTGAGCTCTGTTCTTAGCCTGCACTAGAGTGGGGTAAGAATGGCGAGTTGGGGAGAGATAAGCTGTGTGACAGAAAAGAAGCTTATTCTTGGGCTGGTGCTGGTAGGGTTTTGCTTGGAGTTTGCGGCTAAGATCAGAGATTGTGGGATGTGCTGGATGGTTTTTCAGGTGAGAATAAGCACTGGGTAGATAAGGCGACATTACCTGTGAAGACCTCAGTATGAAGAATGAAGGAAAGCTGAAAAGGGATGTGAGAATAGAGGGAAAGGAGCAAAAGTATGGAGGCACTGTCTTTGTATGGTGTGGAGAGGAAGGTGGGTCTAAAGAGGTTCTGAGGAAGCCTGCTTTAGCACAGTATCCCACACATGGGCATATCTACTTTTCTGAAGGCAACAGCTTTGGATAAAAAAAGCAGCCAAAAACTGTGTGGTTCTGCTGTGCATTGGGTAGTATCAGTTCTCAAAACAGGTTCGTAGCTCTGACTCTTGTTTCTCTTCTCATTTACTGGATAAGCAAATTGGGGAAATTAAGCTCGATCTTAAAACTACTATTAGTAATACTGTCATTCACATAATTTCTAACTGCATGGCCATTCAGTGGCAGCCAGCAAGGAGGATTAAAAGATTCATAGAAGTCATCATATTCTGACTGACAGCAGCCTGGATGAGGAAATAGCAGCAAAAGCTGCTGTGCAAGTACAGAACTTAACAGGACTTCTCTTAGCAAAACATAGCAGTGATCACAGTATGGTTGAGGTTTGTGGTGTATCGACACCAAAGTGGTTTCAATTCATTCCTAAAATAACAGAAATTAGGAAGTTGTGTTGCTTAGGAATCTGCTGAAGCGTCTAAGCCTTGTACTGCTGTCGACTCCAAAGCACCTCTAACAGCAGGCTTGGTACTGCCATATTTTTTGTAGTGTGGTGTATAGACACCAAAGTGGTTTCAATTCAAAATAACAGAAATTAGGAAGTTGTGTTGCTTAGGAATCTGCTGAAGCGTCTAAGCCTTGTACTGCTGTCGACTCCAAAGCACCTCTAACAGCAGGCTTGGTACTGCCATATTTTTTGTAGTGCTTTATGTAGAGCTTAGCTAGCTTGGAAATAGGATGCCAATAATCCCCTGAGATACTGTTAAACCAATGAAAGCAGCCACCCAATTCTGTGTCAGTGGATCACAGTTCAGACCAGGTTCCTGTGATGCCTTAAACTTGTTCTTGAAGAGGTTTTGGAAACGCCGCTCTACAGGCTGATATTTTCTCTTACTCATCGATCCGCTAGAGCACAAGCAGCAGCAGAACAAGCTACTCCATGTGGCTCATCTAATGTTCCTTCATGCCAGCGAGGAGGGGTAGCATTAGAAAAGATAAAAAAGCATCAGAAAAGATGCTTGCAGGCTTTGCACGTGGATCGATATCCATTATTAGTGACACAGAATCCACCCAATTCATTGTATGCAAGATGGATGGTACGTATAGATGGCTGTGACTTTTGGTCACTAACATGTTAGGTGGTCACCTGGAGAGAAGCCTACCAGTCTCAACCAGTTTCCTGAGCCAGCACCGGTCTGCTGGTGATCTTACCAGAGACTGACGAGTTGCTGATTTCCAACAGTGGTCGGGCTTGGGGAGAGTACTGCAAAAAGCCTCCAGGTTGGATGAAATGTGGAGCTCCCCATTGCAAACAGATGAAAATGAATTTACATTTCTTTGACCTAAAGATTAGTAAGTCACAGAGATCACTGTTGTGTTAGAAGACCTTGAAATTCAGCGTGCAAAGTCCATAGCTGGTAAAGTCATGTAGGAATGGTCAGAAGGTACCTGACTCTCTTCTTTTCTGGAGTTATTGTCTCTATCTTGTCCTAAGGCTGTGACACAGTAATGGGGTAACTTCCCTTGGCTGGACAATGTTTCCGATCAGGTTTCCCTAACAAGTTTTGCCCTGTTAGCTCCTCTTACTTTCCTCTCTTACATCTGATTGAGATCTTGCAGTGTTTGGGGTGCTGGACTGCCATTGCCTGCTGTTGGGACATCTGCAGACATTTTGGGCCATAGAGAACAGAGCAGCACCAAGCAGAGTGTAAGCCTAATTCAAACATGCAAATCAGGATCAATATTCTGGATAGATCAGAGCAGGTTTCTTTTTTTGAGATTTGGAGGAAGTTTTCCGTAGGGACCTAGCTCTCCAGTGGCTGTTAAGTGCTGAAAGGTGGTCTGGTGAAGGAAGCTGTTTCCGTGGAGATGAGATAACAGCTGACCATTTGTGCCAGCTCTTTATCAGGAGAGCCACTCACAAATCAGAGAAAACCCAAGTATGAAAACTCTGGAACCAATGACTGCTCTGCTGTGGCCATTTTCCTGGAAATTGGGTGTGTGGACACGTGGGAGTAATGCATGTTAGTGTTCAGATGAGATTTCTTGATTAGACTTACTGTTAATGTATACTTTCTCTCTCCCTAAACCAGAGAGCTGTTTTAATAAGTTGTCAGAGGTTCATAGATGTGTGATGATTTCTGTGGAGTTTGGTTGTGAGCTTGCTGGTAACACTTAATATGTTCCTGATGATCTTTTACTCCAAACACGTGCAAAGACCCTCACCACATTGATGCTGTGTATGTATCCGTGCGGAAAACTCACTGCTCTTCCAGGACACTACTGGTCACTACTGCATGGTTATAAGAGTGCTTCCCTCGCTCTGTGTAAAGGCAGGGCCTGAACCCCAAGTGACATCTGATGGCCCTGTGTTACATGGAAGATGGTCGCTTCCGCCTACCAAATCTGTGAAAGCTTTTGATAGAGCAAGCCTTCTTGTGCTGGCTGTCATTTTCATGCCTCCCTTTGTGAACGAGCTGGTGGAATGTCAGATTTCAGGACAAGAATTGGGGATGAAAGTCAACTGCCCTCAATTCAGATCTGCAATATTGTCATCTCTGGAGCTCTGCACAGGGCTCTGGGCTCTCCATCCAAAAGGACAGGTAAGGGCCACAAAATGTTTGAGGACACGAAGTTATGGCTCCATCCAGCAATGTGTGCTTGCAACCCAGAAAGCCAATAGTATCCTGGTCTGTACAAAAGGAAGTGTGACCAGCAGGTTGAGGAAGGTCATTCTGCCCCTCTGCTCTCATGAGACCTCACCTTCAGTGCTGTGTTCAGCTCTGTAGTCCCCAACACAGAGGACATGGACCTGTTGAAGTGGGTCCAGAGGAAGACACAAAGGTGATCGGGGGTTGGAGCACTTCCCCTACGAGGACAGGCTGGGAGAGTTGAGGCTGTTCAGCCTGGAGAAGAGAAGGGTCTGGGGAGACCTTAGAGCAGCCTTCCAGTAGCTGGAGCAGGGTACAGGAAAGATGGGGAGGGACTGTTTCTTGGGAAGTGTAGTGACAGGAGAAGGGATAATGGCTTTAAACAAAGAGGATAGATTTAAATTAGATATTAGGAAGAAATTCTTCCCTGTGAGGGTGGTGAGACACTGGCACAGGTTGCCCAGAGAAGCTGTGGCAGCCCCGGCCCCGGCCGTGTTTAAGGCCCGCTGGGACAGGGCTTGGAGCAACCTGGTCTGGTGGGAGGTGTCCCTGCCCATGGCATGGGGTTGGAACTAGATGATCTTTAAGGTCCTTTCTAACCCAAACCATTCTGTGACTCTATTATATGATTCTATGAATATTTAGGACCTTGGACTGCTGCGATGAGAAGAGACTGTTTGGTTAGCTCAGTGGCATGTTTTTCTAAGCAGACAGTAAATGAATGTTTAGCTGGAATAATATCTTTATTGCTTCTGTCCATCCAGACATCAAAAATGTAGGCAATCACTAGAACAAACAAGAGCCTCCCATTTCTTTAGTGCATTGCCACGCACACGCCTCTACACCCACATGCAGTCACAGGCTAATCATCTTTACAGCAAGGTCCCTGTCACCCCTCAACTCACCCTCTCACTCAGCCCATCAACTCGATTTCTTTGAATCCTGCTTGTGGCATGATAAAGCTATTTTAATAAGAGATATTACCTTGAGTATATGGGCATGTTCTTATCATCTGGTGACCTCAAGGCAGAGTTAAACTGGCATGTGACTTTAAGGAACTGCTTTTTTTATATATATATAATATA
>NW_009719830.1:0-63890 GCF_000703405.1 Apaloderma vittatum
CCCCTGACATTCTGTGATTCTGTGATAAAGCTTCCTTCTCTTGAGCTGGTGTTCACATCAGAGGACGCATCCCTCAGTTGCAAAGCTGAAGGCCCAGCTCAGTGATACTCTGCTTTCAGAAGGGGACTTCTCTGAGGCATATGCAGACACAGAAGTGGGAAAAACATACTTTCATCTCCCCAGCCAATAGAGCCTCTCAAGACCCCATGTAAGCTGACAAGTTCACCTTCAGCAACTTGGGGACCTCACTGAGGGTACCCAGAGCATCTGCTCTTGCAGAATTTGTCCACAGTGGACTCCGCTCCTCCTGACATCTACTGAGGTTTTTAAATGTATAAAATGCAGGTGCCTTTTAGAGGTGCCTGTTTTCTTATCTCTGATCCAATATAATCACTGAAGAATTGTGGCTGTGGCCAAGGAAACACTGTGTGATCTCATAAGCAAAGCCCGGCCAGTCACCTGAACCACTGCCATTCCCTGCATGTGTGTGTGTATTTGAAGCAGGATTTATTTCTTGGCAACTGGAATTTTCCCCCTCCTTTCATTGTAATTGGGAGTTACAATGATGTAAGATCATGTAAGGGTGTTGCTCTGAAAGGTTTACACAGGGCCGCAAGACATGAAAACTCATTACATCATCGGGTCACCAGTCCATGGTCATTGCTTTAAAATGATGTGGATTTTTAAAAAGAAAGTTGGAAGTGATTTTTTCATTTGTCATCTGGCCTCTGAGCCTCTACAGGTGCAGTTGTTCTCCATTGGCAAGTTTTTTCCATGCATTCATAAGGACAAAACAAGGGGTTTTTTTAATTTGGGGGGTTTTTTCTGTATAAAATTTGTTCCTGGCACTATCTTTTGGTTCTAGCTAGTAGAAGTATCAGAAGAACATTAAATGGTACAAAGAGCTCAATAGAAACACAAGCATTAGCAACACTATCTAAGTGCTGTGATATCAGGTAGCCATGAAGTTAGATTATTTCACCACTGCCCAGTCTCCATCACACTAAGTTTGAAAGAAACGCCTTAACAGGAAGTGGGAAAAAAGCTGTTAAAAGGGAGAAGATTGAACAATCTATTTGAAACAATAAAATCTGATTATTTACATTTATTTATCTTTATATTCTTCTATATCAATTATATGGAATATAAAAAATACATAGAACATATATTCCATATATTCTATATAGAGTTCTATATAGAACTGTATAGATGGATTAGATAGAATATATTTGTGTTTATATTTGGAGACATTAATGTGCACAGGTATGTTTGCACTGTTGCATACCCAAGGTCTACTCATTTTGCTCCTAAAGAACAGAGTTAGGATTTGGAGCCCAAGGTGAGTACTGATCAGCTAATTCTGTCATCATCCTCCTACTGTGAGTGATCTGAGACCACCGGGTTTCTCTGGCACTCCTGTCTGAGGGGTAGCAGAGCCAGTGGCCATGCAGGAGGATTAGCACACCTCTCTCCCCGTTAATCCCTCTGATTTATGTCTTAACCTTCACTGACACCCACTGCAGTCGTAATCGCCCCCATGTTCACTGCCTTTTACTCCTCATAGTTTAAACAGTCCTTGCCAACCTTTTGGGCCTTGTAAGTCTCACCTCTTTTAAATTATGAAGTGTTTTAATAATTGAGCAGTACTGTTAATAGCCTACCCAGCCTTACTAACCCTTTAATAGTTAAAATCTTAATAAGCAAACAGCATCAAGTGAGTTTCTCTGCTTATCACCTTCCTGCAGCATAATGAGGCTTTTTAGCTCTTTAGCTCTTTAGGTTTAAATCTTTTGTATTAGGTTTATAGCTCACCAGTGGCACGACAACCTTCTCAGACATAATTCTAAATGGATGTTTCCAAGTGGAATCTTGGACTTTGCATTCAAATGACCTTACTTCTTTTCATTATTATTATTCTTTCCTGTATGCATTTTTCATCTTGCTTATTCTGAATTCCTTCAGCACTTATTAGTGCAATAAACCTAATTCTGTATACTTGTACACCCTAAGTGTGGGAGCCATAAATACTTCTGCAGTCTCTTCAGGACAAATCAGCTGTAACTGGATCTCTCATTGCTTCATGGGAAAAAAAAAAAAAAGCAGGCACATTCCAGCAGAAGACAATTCTTTATCTGTGTCTGTGTGTTTGTGTCTCTGCTGCCCTTGAGTAACGCTTTGTTCTTTTGCTCCGCTCCAGGCTGAGTTCTCCGAGCTGAACCTGGCTGCTTACGTCATGGGCGGCTGCATGGTGGACATGCAGGTCATGAGGAATGGCACCAAGGTGGTAAGGTGAGGAGCACCAGCTTGTCTTGAAAAATTGGGCTTTCTGGAGCAATATTGGGGCAGGAGGATGACCTCAGGGTCTGACTGGTATCTGAACTAGGGCAGTGTGGCCTTGATGACTTCAAGGTTTCCTGGAAGTGATGGAAAGACTGACCTGGCTCTGGTGGTTTTGTATCAGGTCTCAATGGCACATTATGCCATACAGTCGTTGTTTCCAGTCTAGACCCTTCATGCAACCACAAATGCCTCTTTTTCAGTTCTTTTTGGCCTCAGACCTCTCAGTAAAGGGATGGTGGATCTTCCTTTCCCTTGATTTTTCTCTCCTTCTATGTCAGCTAATCTTCATTGCACACAGTGGCTTGCATTCATTAGCCTACCTGTGTGAAGTCCTGATCCCAGTGGACTACCCTTTCATTAGCCACAAAGACGAAAGTGATCCCAACTCTCAACAGCTTGATTTGCTCCTAAATTATCTTTTTTTTTTTTTTTTTGCCAGAGATTCCCAATGCTCTGGCCTTGTCCTGTGGTATATCTTGGAGGTAATACCGTATCTCTCATGGGGATTTCTGTCCCTACTAGTATTATTTCGTAACTGCAGTCACTGCAAGCAGACTCTCCCTGAGCAATGCTTCCCTAATCATGCGTCCAATTCATTTTCAAAAAGGATTGCTCCCCTTCTTTCTGACATCAGAGTGCCTGAAATGTTAGGTGCATTCTTACTGGTGCTAAACAAAGAGCAGTGTAAAGTGTCACATCTGTGTACGACAGTAAAACGCCTGTTTACATAGCCCTGATATTACTTTTCACTCTTTTATTCCCAAGCCTACATTTTTATGAGTTTCTGTCATTACAACACTACCTCTACACTTCATCTTTGATACAACAGTTCTTTGCCTGTATTGAAATCTCATTGCTATTCCAAATCCATTTTCCTAACCTCCCTACTTGTTTTTGTACAATTCTTTTGTGCTTTTTGGTGTATCCAGCGTTTCCGAGTTTAATATTGTTCACATGTTTAATCAACGCTTGTGTCTGTTTGCTTCTAGTTCAGAAATAGAGACACATAATGCAGCATGCAAGGATATTTTTGAAAAGGATTATGAGAACAGCTGAAAACCACTGATTCTGAGTGTGCTGCCCTCAGTTTAATTTCTCAAGATGTCATTTCCAGTCCAAACAGTGCAAAGCAACACTTGTCACTGTCAATTAGCTCTGACGGTGGTCCATCAATTCATTTAAGGTCTTGACAGCACTTAATACATCCACAAGTTCTTCTGTGCAATTTCACAAGCCTCTGCTAAAAACTTTTAAGGTTGAGTCTGTTACATCCATTTGCTTTCTCGCATCCCACAAATGTCTGTTCCTCAGTGAAACAGAGCGAATGTCCCGCGAACCAGCCGCTGGAGCATCGATTAGACAGCATGTTGGGCTAATGTGCTCTTGCATTCGCCTGCTCACGACGCTGGATGGCTTCCCAAGAACTATTTCCTAGGTTGATCACATCTTCATTTTCCTTCCCATGCCTTTCCTCCCAAAGCCATTCATACATCTGGCAGAAAGATCTTGAGCTATTAAACTGAAACTGAAGACAAAATTTATTTCACAAGTGTCTGGGGCATGGTGTTTCATGTTGCTGCTCGCCATAAATGCACAGGTATTAGAGCTAGCCTCTTTGCGTGGATATTTATATATGGAAATGCATGTTTTTGTCAGTGGTACTAGGTCAGTTCTTTTGTTTTTGACTATGCATGCTTAAGGACACATGTTTTTGTGTGGGGGGAAGTGGATTTGGCAAATACACACTTGCTGGATACCAAATTCATATGGTATGTGTTGTCCGTGGTTTGTTACAGTCCTATAACAAACCCAAGCACTAGATATTTGTTTACCGCCTGTGCTGATGTGCCCCTGTCCTGCCCAGCTGTGTGAGTTTAATAGCCCAGACCAGCCAACCTCCACAGACACTCTTACCAACACTTTAGAAGTTACAGAAATAAAAACTTTTCCTCACTTTAGAAGGTGAATTATGAAGCATACTGCTACTGAGCTGTTTGGAGATCCCTCGGCCCATCCACATGGGTGCAGCTTGATTCCCACACTCTCCAAGCCCTCCCCTTCCACGCGCAGCCATGTCCTGCCTAGTCAACCACAAGGTGATGCCACACTGGACACCTTCAATTCACAATGTACACCAACCCTACTGCTGCTGACATCTTTTTTATCGATCACTTGGTAGGCCTCTGTTAGCTGTTAAGCCAAATGTTCCGTCACAAGTCCGAATGTGAGATATAATCCTCATCATGGTTTTTGAATACTCAAAGTCCTCGGAAATCCCACTGACAAGTTAAAGGAAGGAAATACGACAGTATGTTGCTAACAGGCATGGCTGGGTTTGCCCTTCTGTGGGAATCCTGCCTTCTTCACACTCCTCTTCAAAGTAAAAGCGACAGAGCATGGCAGTTTAGTTGAAAGTTAGTGAATACTTAAAATCAATAAAATAGTAAACATAACAGAAACAGCAACAAAATAGTAATAGTAATAGTAATAGTAATAGTAATAGTAATAGTAATAGTAATAGTAATAGTAATAGTAATAATAATAAAGCAACCATTAGGATATTCTTTCCAGTTTGAATTTATGTTAAGCTATCTAAAAATCTGTAAGCCTATTAAATTCTGTCATTTTGTGGCTGGTCTCCTTTCCTCAAACTAGCGACATCCTGTTGCACATTTAAATCAAAGCTCTTTCTCTGCAGGTCCCCTGATCCTTTCTGTCACCCTGGAGTTAAAGCACCCTTTTAGATCCTGTGCCAGCTGATTTGAATTGCACCAGGGAAGAATTGCGGTTCTTTTATGGGGAAGATAAATCCCCTAATCATAAGGTACAACAATCCTTGAAGCCCTACGTTTACCACTCCTCCCAGGCAAATTTTTTAAAACAAATAAACCAAAAAAGGAGCTTCAGAAGCATTATCGTCAATTAAAGGGAGCAAGGAACTGTAAGTATAGAGACCCCTGTGACTGCTAGCCCATGTATCTTGAAACAAGCAGCTACAAGTAAGTTAGGAAGCAACATCGCTGAAGCTAGACATTACTTTGCTTGCCTAATTTTTAAAACAAGTGTGACTCCCACAATTTAATTGCACCGTAATAAAGCTCTACTTAAGATGGGGTGAGGGATTTGATAGTCTCAGTGAAATACGCTACTGGAGAGACTATCAACTAACAAATTTAAAAAACTGCATGTGTGTTTTCTGTGCCAGTTCTACTGTGGTATGCAATAGTTCCATCAGCCTATTCAGCACATTTTCTTCAGAGCTAGAAGAAAAGGAGCTGGAGTATCTCATGCAGCCTCTAGCAAGCACTTTCCTAATTCAGTGCCCTATAAGACGTGCCCTGACTGAGGACAGTGCAGGGGAACGAGCTGGGCACCAGGAGCAGCATTGGGCTCAGCCAGGGCTAGTGGAAGGGGGAATCTCCCACATGTTGGTCCTTGTTACTCCAGCACTTCCTTGGATGAAATAGGCACCAGTGACAAATTAAATATGGGAAGCAGAAGGTGGTACTTTTTCATCCCAAAGGACCTCTCACCAACCTAGACATAGCAACCCCTTCAACAGAGAAATGAAATTGAGTCATTTCTGGGTGTGATGGATGGGCTACTAAGCAGTGTGAAAAAGCAAGCGTGGGCTGATGCCTGCTTTTAAACCACTTGGATGGATTCTTCATCCTCCTTCCAGTGCATGCACAACTTCCTTTTCCACTGGTCTACACACACACACACTGAGTGAACTGTCTGGAGTCTAATTTACATTTGAGAGCTCCTGGGCTGTGTCAGCTCTACTGGGGATAGACGTAAGGAATGGGATTTTCATTTTGACTTGTCTCCATTTCTCTGAAGGGCCCTTCATACCAATGTTTCCATAGTGCAAAGAGGCCGGCACTGCACCCACTCTGAGACGCATTTACGCTTTCAGGATATTATAAAAGTGTCTTATTAGAAATGAGAATTTGGGCTGTCTCTGCTTCTGACAACACTTATACACTCCCAAACTATGATCTCAGCCTCTGCATTAGATTAAACACAGTCCTGTGTTTGCCTTTTGGGCTTTACAAGCCTTCAGCTATTAATTCCAGTAGATGTGGGAATAAGGCAGGGATATGTTGAAAATCTAGACAGCTCTCTTACATGGGGAATACTAATGTCGTTGGGAGCATTTCAGACTTTTAAGGATATAAATTAATCACACACCAGACTGCTCTCATCTCCTGTCTCCTTGTGGAGCTGCCTCTTTTGCCATTGGGGCTGATCATCCAAGGGAGAAACCACATTTTTTCTGTGTGTGTCTGCACGGGACCTACCACAGTGGTGGCCATACCACTTGCAATGTGGTATGCAGACCCACTGTGATACCACAGTAAGGACAACAGCTGATGGACCAGGAGATGCCCAGGATCTGAAATGGGGAGAGCCCTTCATGGAGCAATGGCCCTGGCAAGTGGGGAGGGCTGACAAAACTGGCAGCAAAGCAAAGAGGAGCTGAGAGCTGTGGACAAAGCCTTGCTGTGGGGAATGACCTCTGCAGTGGAGTGGTGTTTGGTCCTACAGGCTTCAATTCCTCCATACAAGCCCATTCATTCCTTTAATTAACACCAACTTTCCCGTTGGTTCCAGCTGATTCAGTGCTTCTACTGTGCTCTGCACTCTGATAAAAGGATGGCAGCCCTTTGAATCACCATCCCAAATAGAATAGGACCTGAAAGCGCTTTTTTTTTCCCCAAAGCATATTTTTTGCACTGCAAGCTGCAGTACAATCACAGCATGAGGAAGCAAATCCCTTCATATAGGAGGAGTGGGGAAGAAACTGGCCAGCTCAGTAGCAGGTGTTTTCCCACTCTTCAGAGCTTGCAGGCTCAAGGAGACGTATTCTGGCTAAAAAAGATCTGCCCAATCCAGGGTGCAAGACATGTTAAAGTCCAAGGAGGACGCTTTCCTCTGCCCACTGAACTTTTCCTGTCCCAGGAAGTTCACCCACCCCACAGGGTCATTGACAAGCTGCTCTCTGAAAGCACCATGTGGGTTTTCTAACCTAGAGAGGCCATGCTTTCTCACAACACAGTAGCTGCACATTGTTAAAAGATGGATATTTTCTTGTCTCTTGAGGTCTCTTCATTCACAAGTGTTGGTGGCTTCTTGCAGTTCTTCTACAGGGAGAATATCCAGGGAGGTCGTGGGAGTAGCTACTGTCCCTGGACACCAAAATAGGACATTTTGGTAGCCTGTAGGTCACTTACCAGCTTCTCATCTTCCAGGAAGCTCGTGTCAAACAGGAACCCTAGGCTCTGTCTAGTCCCTGTCTTTTTAGTTTAACTCTTGATCTAACTGAGGTCTTTTTTAGAATGTCTTTTTTCTATTTTTCTCTTGCTTCCAAACCGAAAATCTGAAAATCTCTGTGAAGATGCAGATGAGAGAAGAAATGGGAGAAACTGGTTGGGAGAGTTTAAGTTTCTAGAAGACAGATGGAGAAATATGTTGAGCGAACAGTTTTCCCAAGATTCACAGAATGTGCCACATGTTATAGTAACAATATGTGGTATATATTTAACACTGAGCAACATTTGGGCAATATTTTTGTATTGATGACATGGCAATCCATAAATGTACTGGAGAAGTGTGTGTAACAGCATGTAAGCTTTTGAAAGTGCACTTCAAGCAAAACACCAAGGTACCAAATGACCACCTCCCTTACTAAAATGCCCTGAAGACAAAATGAGCTGGGACAAGTTCTCCAATAGGGTAGATCCAGCCAAGCTACAGGCACACATGAAGCAATTTAACACCTCCAGTAAATATTTATCAAGTGAGAAATTGTTACCACATATGGGATGATTTACCATCATTTTTCACTAATATCTCCCCCCTCTTCACCTGCCTGTCCCCTTCCTCCTTTTTTGTTTTTCCTTATTTTATTTTTTTTGAGCGGGAGCTAAAAAAGAGAAGTTGGAGTATGTTATTTATGTATTTATTCTCAGTTGCTTCCACCTCAGCTCCTGCTGCTAAACAGCTGCTTGGAGGCCTGCTTCCCCCCTTGGGGTTTACTGATCTCCCGGATGAATAATGTCCCCCTTCACCTCCCCAGCAGCTGGCTCCCAGCCGACGTGCAGGCAGGATGCTGACAGCGATTGGGAAAACATTTGGCATGCAGGCAGCTGCCAGAAAGCACAAGTCACTCTGCGCAGGCCAGGGTGGGGAGTATCTCTGAGACTAAACTACTCCCTGGCCCTTTGTGCATTTACAGTAATTCTTTCCAGTAAGAAATGCACTGCCAGGGCCTAGAGTGCTCATTAATTAGTTAATCCTGGGATGAATGTAAGAATGATTAAAGACTGTTGTAGATTGCTTCAGACGTGATTGGCTTTTTTTTTTCCCCAGTCCTGTCTTAATTTGTCTCCTTTCTCTGTCGGTTCTTACTAAGGCTTCTTCCAAGGAATGGCAAGCAGAAAAGTCAAGAGCCAAGTCCTGCTGCACCTGCGCTATACTGATCAAGATGGCTTTTCATTAATAATCTGATATTGGGACAGAATGCAGCCTCAACAAGCTTTGAGTGGCAACAAGTTGGAGAGTGGGAGATTATAGATATGCCAGAGGGTATACCTCAACAGCTAGGGAAATTGAATCTCCTGAAGTTCAATAAAGATAGTTGCAAATTCTTGCAGTGGGGTAGGAATAACCCCACTACTGCTGGGGGCCATCTGGAGAGAATACAGCTCTGCACAAAAGGACCCGGGGGTCCTGTTGTGCCCTTGTGGTGAAGAAGCCCTAAGATTCACTGGGCAGTACTAGCAAGTGTGTAGCTAACAAGACAGTATTCACATCTGGAATATTCTGTCCAGCTGTGAGCTCCTCCATACAAAAAAAAGCATTGGCAAACTGGAATGAGTTGAGTGAAAGGCCACCAAGCTCACTGAAGTGGGTTAAGACATCCAAGGACAGACTGAGAGATGGCTTTGTTCAGTCTGTAAGAGGAGGCTGAGGGGGTCCACATACAGCCATCAGGCAGCTAAGAGGAGGGTGTGGAAAGAATGAAGTCAGACTCTTGTTGAAGGTGTGTAGTGAAAGGGAAATGTAGACAGACACAAGTTGCAACAGGTGGAAATCTAATTAGATACATTTTAAAAAAAAAAAATCCACAGTGACGGTGGTCAAATAGTGGAATGAGTGCCCAGAATGGCTAGGGGTTTTTCATCCTTGGGGATATTCAAGCTTTGGCTGGACAAGACCCTGATCAACCTAATGTCACTTTAAAGTAAGCTCTGCAATGAGCAGGGTGTTGGGCTGGATTATTTCCAAAGATGCTCTCTGACCTAAATTACTCTATGACTTTTTTTCTGTGATGTTGGAAAGTATTTGAATCACCTTCTATAAAAGCTTTGGGTCACAAACATTGTGAAGGCAAATTGCTGTTGGCAGGTGCAGTTGTTATTACTTCGAGGCATCATCAAGGTCCACATGCTTTTCCTTGTCAAGGTTGAGCAGTTTACAAGTAAAATATATGGCAGACTTAGAAGACAGCCACAGTACAGTTCAGAGAGCATGAGGCATGCAAATTTATGGCTCATGAACCTTTAGTCTGTGGCTGAGAAGCAAATCAGGGCACCTTACAAGGTATCCTTGTCTGCATAAAGTGCTACTGGTCCTACTGCAACCATGATTCCTGTTTCCTGCTGCTTTTGCTACACTAATGTCCTACACACCTCATGTTTTTTGCCCCAGCCATTCTCTATTACAGTATCCCAAAATATGCCCCGCTCCTCTTCTCCAGCCTAGTAAAGAGAGGTCACGCTTTATTCTACGTTACTCTCTTGTTTCTCTAAAACCATCTCTATGTTGCCTTACTAATATAAGCAAAAACATTCCTTCTTTCTCTGAATAGCTTCAGCAGGGTTTACTGCTTTCTATGGAAAATATGACATAAGGTTTTGACTGAACTGAGTTTTTTTTTACCAAATTTCCCATTTTACTATGACATCCAACATAACACAAAATCTAACATCATGATAGTTGAAAGTCACATATTTCTTACTACTTTTCAGTAATGTAATAACGTACTATGAACACTCAAGTAAAGCACAAAAAAACCCCTTGTTCCTATTTGTAAATGCCATTTTCTATTAGCTCCAGATACCTGAGGCACTGCATAGTTGGGGGGATTATTGCATTTCTCAGGTAGTTGCATCCACTTACAGCTTGGACTTGGGCCTCAGAAGCTTGCCTGAAGGCTCCATTAATTATCAGTAATGCAATTGCTTAATTATGCACTTTTCTTCCTCTCCGTGTCATGCCAAGCAGATATGAAAGGCTTAGAAAAGAATTTAGTGAAAAAGTGTTGATTAATGGGAAGTGTCAGGAAACTGAATAAAGCCTCCTTGAATAATGGAGTGTAGATGGAACCTGAAGTGAGGATGTGCATCTTCAGTGATCGGGGAAGATCTTTGTCTATGGACATGAAGGGTCAAGAGTCTTGTAAGATGGGCAGTCTTTAAGAAACAAAGCAGGAGGGCCCATCCTTCTCCCTCAGCACCAGCAAAAGGCTCTTTAAACCCACCATCGTGCTCAAGCATAAAGCAGGTCTACCCTTCAGCTGCAGGTGATTATTCACAATGGAAGAGATCATTTAAAAAGTATTTTGACATCATAATCTATTCTTGTGTGATTTTTCCTCATGCCCACGAAGCTCTTTGTGCTTCAGTGAGAAAAGCTGAAAGACCAGGAAGCAAGCCAGAGTTATAACTATATACAGAAAAAAAGAAACAGGAAATCCAAATACTTTTAAGTCATGAAACCTCCCAGTAGGATTTGCTGTCATCATCTCCTGTACCCCAGAGCAGGCTGGGGACCTGCTTTCTGCAGAGAAATGTTATTGATGATCTTTTCAGATCTTATCCTCTTCTCCTAATTAGAGAACTGAGACACATGGTCACCAGAAGAATAGCTACTGCTACTCCTGACATGTTTCCCTTCCATATTTAACATCAAGAATTTCTCAAATTGTTTTATATTCCCTCACTTCTGATAAAACTATTTCCAAGACAGCTAATGCTGTCACAGATTTAAGAGTAGATGAATCCAGTATAAGAAATTGTACCCTGCAGTCAGACCTCTTCCTGTTAGGTATTCTGGTCCCAGGCTTTACATTTAGGTTTGTCTCTAAAATATAGTTTTACTGCTAAGAAGGAAAGAGACTGCTAAAATGCATTGGAACAAGTTGAAAAAGACTTAGTTAAATGCAAATACGCATCCTGCACCATGGTGTTGAAGTCTAGGCTCAGGACTGGCACCACTAGCAGCTTTCGAGCCAGACACTCGTCATCATCTGGGAGTGATTGACTCTGGTAATCGCTGGCTGATCTCAATTGCCAGGAGGAGAGGTAGTCTAAGTGACTGCTATGTGCCTTGGCTAGCAGCTGGGACAACTGTTGCAAAGGGAGAGAAGCCACAGGCACTTTGAAGGGGAGGCTGATTCATTCTGGGGGTGTCCAGTTCAGTCCTGCACCACTCGGAGCAGCTGAAAGGCCTGTGCTATGTGTGGCAGAGACCATTGCTTGTGGTGACACGAGCTGAAAGGAAAGCACCTTTCCATTCCAGAGAAAAATGAAATCTCACCAGCCTTTTCAATCTCAAAATAAAATTTTTCCAGTCTCCTGGATTTACTTATTTTTTAAAAAACCAAAGGATTCTTGTATCTCTACACCACTTTGGGAACATGTTACATGCATTTTAGTGGCCCTTATTCTGCTAGGTAGTGCTAGGAGCCAAACTCTAAATAAGTGCTGAGCTCTTGGGGTATAGGAAAGGGCTTCTGTAAAAGGATTGTGCCAAGGATGGGCTCTAGCTTTCTTCTGGAAGCTTCCTCCTGGAAGCTTCCTCCATCTGGCTATCATGCTAAGGAAGATTCATGACTTCAGGTAGGTGTCTTCCATGCAGCCCAGGAAGGGCAGAGCACAGCTTCTAAGTGACATGTTTTAAACCTGTGTTTGTTTACTTTTAGTTCCATTCACTTATCCCATCTCCCTGTCCACTAGATATTTGGATGAGCTCTCCTGTGTTTTTTCTGTGACCAAACCCATTCCCATGACCCATTTTTAGCAGAGCTCTAGGTACAATTTTATTCAAGACCACTTGCGGTCATCTTAGGCGATGGCTGCACAGATCTGCTGGAGAGGCAAGGTACATGCTCCTGTCATAGCTCTCCCAGTCCTGCCAGACTCAGGTTCTTCGGACCTTGGCACAGTAGGTGCATAACCCAAAGGTTATGGCAATGTTTCAAACGTGGGACTTCTGCCTAACCCGTCTGTCTGCCAAGGATTTCAACTTTCTGACATGGGAGATGTTACTGGGTTGGGTTGAAGTAACAAAGAAAACAGTTATGCTACCAGCTATTTCAAATCCAAGGGTCGCTATGTTAGCTTAAGCTTTACATTCTGAGAATAAGCATTAGCTTGCAAAAGTAATCTTCTACCAGAAAAGCCAGAATCCTCGTGTGAAGCAATTAAGCTCTTTTCTTCCCAGATCGCTGGTACGCCAGTTATTCAGTTCTCATGCCACCACTTCTATCATGACTATTCATTTCCCTTCTACTGTCTGCTGTCTTTCCTAGCCCCTCGTCTCCCATTTTGCCTCTGGTCTCTGTTTCTCCATTACAGATATCTCATAGACTCTGGGGCTCTCCAGCTGATGTTTATTCACAGCTAGTCCCAGCACTCCTCTGCCTTGTTCTCAGTATCCATGGGAACATCCTCATTGTCCCGCCAGGCTCAGAACAGGGATTCAGTGTCCACCTTGGCTTTAGAGATTCACTCCTCATCTGCTGCATGACAGAATGCTCTGCCTTCCTACACGATGCAGAGATTGAGAATAGGCTTCTCTATGCTAATTCTGTATTCTTGTGTCCATCTTCTAAGTTGAGAAACTCTTCCTTTGCCAGGATCTGAAAAGACAAGAGCTTTTTTTTTTCCTCAACTTTTGGCTGGCAGAAGTAAAGCCACTGAAGGCAGTTTCCCAGCCACTGTGTGAACTGCCCCACTAGCTGGCCATGCTCATCTGTATGCTTCCTCCTCACCACAGCACCATGTCCCCACCCTGGGATGTTGTGGGAGATGCCCAAGGGCAAATACTGATGCTTTCTCTGGCAAGACTGGAGCAATGGTGTGAACTATTACTGTGCAGCCCCAGTAAGTGGTGTTCCCTAAGCTGAGTCTGAGGAAAGACTTGAGCTGTAATGGGGACCATTTTCCTCTTCATACACTTAGAAAGCTGAATGAAGGAGGGGCATGCCTGAAGATCTTGTCCCTCCAGGCACCACAACTGTTTATTAACTCAGCACAGATACCAAGTCCTGGTCCAAGGAAGATGATTGATCCTTCCTGAGGACGTGCACCTGCCTCTAGGGTACTTTCTACACGACAAGTCCAGCAGAATGGAGCAGCTCAAGCATTCCAAGATTTGTATTCACTTACTGTTTCTCAGCAGGGGGTTACCGTTTGCCTCACCCCCCACTGTCACCAAGAAGGTCCATCAATCAGCTGCCCAGGGATAGTGCAGCCCTCCCCATACTCATTATGCATCCTGCTGCTGGAGGAAAGAACCACCTTTGGTGCCAAGTACATTAGGAAACATGCCTGAGTTTAAAAGTACTCCATGGGAGGGAATCACAACATTTCCAAAGCCTGGCCTCTTGCATCACAAAAGCAGAGCACGCTCCTCACCATGTCTCAGGCGATAACAAAAGGCCAAGGCCAACAAACAAAGTGAACAGCTTTAAAACAACGAAACTGTGCTGGGTTTTGTATACAGTGTTTTTTGCCACAATCTGGCCCAGAGTCACAATCTCGGATTTCCCTGCCAGGATGATGGAAATACAAATAAGGGCTATAAACCCAAAGCATTTCCAGCTCATACATCCAAAGGATAGAAATTACAGTCTCTTAGCAAGGAAAATGTTCAAGGGTAGTGAGGTAATGGGACCTGGTTACAGAGCTCATTTCTTTGAAAAACTTTAATACAGTATGGAAATTTTTCCAATGTCCTTGATGCAACATTTGTAATGTATAAAATAATCCCCTGTTTCAGTGGAAAAGACCCTTCCATACCTTCAAGAATCAACCGCTGAGCTCCATTTTGGGAACAGTTTCTTTCCAGCTGCTGTTTCCAGAGATTCCTGAATGGTTCTGAAGACACAGCGTCAGCAAGGAATGAAATCTGACTGTTTGAAAAATAATCTGTCGCCTCTTGGCTTACCTAGAAAGGGCCTCACTTTTCTGTGCACATGCTGAGAGCTGCTGCTGCTGAAGCATAGGAGTCTCAGCTCCAGTCTTGCTAAATAATATTCTGGGAGTCCATGCCATGAGTCACAGCACTGGATGAGGGGCTCTGCTCATTTGATTAATTACATTACCATGTCTGCCCTTTATTTGTTGACTCATAGCCATGAGAGCCTGGGATGTGCTGCCTATGTAGTAAACTGATTAAAGGGGGAACGTATGTCAATGTAGGGATGTGCGCGATAGCTTATTGAAATCCCTCATGATCTTCCCACCCACTGGGCATTGCTTCAATATCGAGTTCAATCGTCAGGAAACAAACTTGCTCCCTCATCTGCGTCGCACATTGCAACGAGCTTGCCAAATACGGACAAGCTTTTAGAAAGAAAAGAGAATCCCCCCACCAGTGAATTTATGACCCTTGGCTCTGCTTGTGGCTTGTTCCTGTGCATGCCTGAGTGACATGGAAACTGCAGCAAAGCTGTCTGGCTTGTTTCTACACTCTCACACTTGCAGATACGCTGGATTTTTCCTTTTTTCTAATGACTAGGGGGGGTTGTTTGGTTTGTTACCTTCTAATGCAAGCAACCCATGACGAGAGACTCAGAGAACCACAGGGGTTAATGAAAGAAAGGGCAAGGATGCACAAGAAACAAGGAGAAGCTAAAAGTGTTGCTGAGAGTTTGAAAGTCAAACATCACTCCTCTCATCTGTTCCAGGTCCTTCAAGCCAGATTTTGTCCTGATCCGGCAGCACGCCTACAGCATGGCACTGGGAGAGGACTTCCGCAGCCTCATCATCGGCCTCCAGTACGGTGGCATCCACACAGTCAACTCCCTCTACTCCATCTACAACTTCTGCAGCAAGCCTTGGGTGGTAAGTGGCGATTCAGCTCTACTGCGTGCCAACACTGCAAAGCAGGTATCTGGTACCAATAAAGCACCAAACTCAGCTTCCACTCTGTTTTATAGGAATTAATCTCTTCAGGTTAAAACCAACCTAAACACCCTTAGGAATCTAGCTGGGAATTCTTAGGGGGAGAAAAACATCAGCAGTGCTTCTTTATCAACCTCTAGTAATATCAGGGTGATATTTCTTCACCTTGAGTAGGACATTTCATCTCTCCCAAACTCTAGTGTGTCATAAACAGCTAGCAGTACAGTAACACTTGGATTTCTTGTAAGGC
Organism: Apaloderma vittatum; assembly: GCF_000703405.1. Lineage (NCBI taxonomy): Eukaryota > Metazoa > Chordata > Aves > Trogoniformes > Trogonidae > Apaloderma > Apaloderma vittatum. Next base: position 15,790 of record NW_009719830.1, read on the forward strand.
ATAGTAAATGAACAGCAATAGATTAATAATAACAGTTCAATGGTAGCATATCTCTGTCTTGACCAAAACCACAGTAGAGATACCTTAAAGGAAACATTAGTATTCACTGGTTTAGAAAGTATCTGAACTATGCTATTTCTAGCATCTTTTGTTTGCTACACACTTGTGGTAGCCATGTGCCCCAGGCTAAGATTAAAATTCTCCAGTCTTTGAAGAAGTGTAACCTGCACATGTCTTCTCTTCCTACTTTTTCTGGGTGGTGCTTTGCTGTGAGGAAATTAGCTGAAAAGAGAGGGAAGAAAGGAAAAGAGATGGGTTCTTCAACAAATAGGTCCAGGAAAAAAATCAAAACAGAATGACAAAGACTTTGGAAAGAAGCAGAAGAAAAGGGGGAAACTTGAGTTTTTCAGCAATTTCAGAAGGAAATGGAAGGTTACTAAGTGTTGGTTCATTGATCCTGAAAGACTGCACCTTGGAAACACCTTGGGCTGAGTGAGCTCCTGGGGAGAACCCAACATTTTGCACTGGAAGCCTTCACCTGTTCCTTAAATTTTGTCAAGTACACCTAAAAATCCCAGAAGACCTTAGAACATATCATCATTGTTCTGTCTCAGCCCTGACTCAAAGTCTGTAAAAATTCCCCAGACCTCTTTTATGGCCAGCTCTAAGTCAAACCGCAGGAGCAGGAGAGCTGGAGGAGTAAGGCTGGTCACCATGAGCCACAGGAACACAGTTGGCTATTGTAGCACCTGCAGGAAGAAGTCAGATGCTGATTACACTTTGGAGTCCAAATCTGGATCTTCCAAGAAGCTTCATCCCAAACTGCCCTCTCTGATCACTGGTGATCTCAGAACGGAAGTTTCCCTGCATTGTTCTACGTAGGAAGCAGGAAACTACAAGCTATCTGGATGTCACAAGGAGATGGGACTTTCCAGTATGCCCCCCATGGAAAACTTTTAGATAAATCTTCAGGAATTCCTCTTACTCATTGCATAAATTTAGCTTGGGGTGAGATGGAATGCTTATAGTAAGTGGTAACTATCTTCCTCATTACCTAATTAAGTCTTTTTTTGTTGTTGTTTATTCCTTGGAATAAATATCCTGTTAGTCTTCAGTGTGTTGACTGGTAGTTCAAATTCAAGGCCTGTAATGTCTCAGACTTTTATTTCCATGACCACGCAACATTGGATTTTACTCATTTCTTACCAAATAGATGCCAGTGTAATAGACATGGTCTTCTCTATTTTGATCCCTTTTATGACATTTGGGGCTTTTGTGGAGACCAAAAGCAAGCTCCTGCCTTTTCAAAAATGCTGCAGTGCACTAATGAGAGTAGCGAGAAAAATCTCACTTTTCCATCACTGTTTAGGTGGATGACGTACGTTTGGCCTCAGTCCTCATTTGAATGTTGAGGGCTGCTGAGAATAGAAAGGGGAGGAAGAAGGGATCAAGTATCAGGCTCAGCAAAACACCTTTGTATTGTTTCCTACAACTGGTCCTACATACGTGAGTATGTTGACCCTGGTGACCAGACAGAAAGCCTCTGCATTTACACTGGCTCTTGCTGAGGAAGAGGGTCATGTGGTCTGTTCCATCTGATTTGGTGGTTGAGTCAAGGTTTAGTTGATATTTTTCAGCTCATGCCTTGTAATTATGTTTATGATTGTGCACAGGGACCTCAAGATGTGACAGACTTATTTTTAGGAATCTAAAATAAAAGAAAACAAACTCAGCACATAGGGAAAAAAAAAAAAAAAAGAAAAAGCAGGGCTGGCAAGGCAGTGTGGGAGAAGTTGGCTCTGCCAGTAACTTGGCTTAAGCTATTCTGGGTCCGTTTGTGCCATACTTCCCTCACAGAGAATACAGCTGGCTCAGACAACCTTCCCAGAGGACTCAAGGAAACCACTTGTAAACACTTAAAGCAGATTTGAAGAATGCCTCTTTTCCCTTCTGCCCCTCCACACACATGATGCCTCAAATCAATGATCAAATCTCAGGTGAGACCTGAGCTGGTATTTGGCATCACTGAAATTTTATCGGGTTGAAGCTCAAGTAGAGGTTGCACTGGGGCACTTGACGGCAGAAAGCTTCACTGGCAGCAGATTCAGAAAATTCGGATTTTTATGATAGCTGGAAAGAGAGATAGGGACAGACTACTTTGGTGCACGTTCCAGTCTGATTGCAAAACAGGCATCTTGAAATAAGGGAACTGCTTAGCAAAGATCACTGGGAACTTTTTGGACCTCAAAACAGTTGAAATAAATGAAGAAATGAAATTAAATACCCTTGGGAAATGTGCTTCTCTCTCTCACTTTTTTCACCCCCCAAAAAATGGCCCCATTTCATAGAAATGTTTATGATTTTGTGGAGGGGAATGGAAGTGAGACTGTTTTTCCTTGGCAATTTGCAACAACGTTTTTTCTCAGCAGCTCTAATTACAATCAGCTGAGTTTGAGCTTGAGTTTACTCAAACATGCAGCCCCATTTTTTAAGTGACATTTGCCAGGTTTCCAGTACTGCAATACACAAATTTCTTCAAAGGTTAAAATCTGCATTAAACATGGGCACAGTTTGAAATAGGCATTTCTGAAAGAGAAACAGACGTATTCAGGGGGATCTCACACACAGAGAAACATCTAAGAAACCCGAATTTTAAGACGATCCCGAAATTATTGAGAAATAATGCTACAAACGCACTTAACACAATGCTTCAACCACTAAAAATAATTTTTTTGTTATAAAATTAACAATTCAAAATGCAGTGGGGACAATGCTCAGAGCAATGTTCATGTTACATGCAGTAACGTCCGTAACTGTGAGGCAACTTTTGTGAGACTGCAGGAAATACAAAGTCTTGAAGACAGTTACCTACAGAGTCCAAGAGACTTCCAGACAAACTGTTACTGACTGTCAAGGGATATAGGCTCCCTGACAACCTAGGCACTTTAAATATAAGAAAAAGGCCTTGAGACCCTCTGAATGGGTCTTTTTTATTTCTTTGTATGGTTCCCCTGCAAGTAACTCTGGTGTCTAACCAGTCGGGCAAGGCATCTCACTTAAAACCCGGGCTGTGCCATGTTGCCTTGCCCTGTAGCCTGCTTTGCTGGCTAGATACAATCTCACTAAAACCAGTGGAACCACGGGAATTAAGAACTGATAAGAAAATGTGGAAGGGACAGATATATCTAGCTGAACTGCTGTCAGAACATTCCTACACACCTAAAATGCAGTGGGAGGAGCTACTTGAGTAACATGGGTGTCTTTTTGCCAATATACCATCTCTAACAACTGGAACAAAAAAAAAGGGGAAAAAAAAAAGGAGATAATTGTCTCATGAGGGTCAATACCAAAATCAGACCTTTTTGCAGGCTTGGCCCATCGAAGAGGCTTCCAGATGACTGAGTCTCTCATCTGCCCATGTGACACACGTGGTATTTCAGCAAGAGCCAAGAGCTGTGTGCTTCAAAAGGAAGCCCAAGGAAAAAGTCAGGACACTGACAGCTGCGCAGTTGTTCCAGTTACTTTGTTTGAGCTGTTTTCCTAGGATAAATGTATGTCACTTCAATGTCATGGTCTCCATGGTTCATCAGGACTGCGTACACACACAGCAAGGGGCATATGCTGCTCTCAGCCAGGGTGTTTTTCCTCTCCTCCCTGTCTCTGTCTCATTCTGTTTAACTTTTAAGCGCTGTTTGCTCACATTGCTAGTCAAAACAGGGCTTTATTTTTCGTCTCTGCGATGTGCAGTGCTAGTGCAAGTAGTTAAGAGAAGCAAGCTGTCCTCCTTCCCCAACATCAATATGCTCCTTGCCAACAATAATTAATTATTCTACATGAGTAGTTTTTCTCTTATCTGCCGATGCATGTGAGGGGTGGTAGTGGTGGTGTTAGTGATGGAATGTGCCACCTCTAGATGTTTTCTGGGTTTTCTTAAATGTCACATTTTGACCTATGAGATTAGAAAAAGGATTCCTTGCATTTGTCCGCAAATCTGCTGGCAGCCACCCCTTCAGCATGTGGTTTAGGTCTGGCACACACCTTGCAGCCCAATTTTTTTGCTGGCTGTATTTTTTTTTTACACTCATACCACCCTTTAACTCCCAAAGAGGTATTTCTTCTCCATAGCGAGGTGAAGTTTCAATGTCTTATATAGGAAATACTTTTGCTTAAATTGGCCCAGAAACCAGGACAGGAGCGCTAACATAGATAATCAGCAGAATAAATTCTCAGTACCTCTCTCTAACCTTGGGGTTGTGATTTGGTGCATTTACTGTCTTCAGCCATTGCTCAAAAGTGCTCAGAACACGAAAGATTACACAGATTCTTACCAATGGAACAACCCCAATCATTTTACTCTCTTAACATCCATGACAATAATCAAGCTACCTTATTCAGCTTTACTGCCCCTTCTTCAAGGCTGCCAGCCTAACCACTTCACCAACAGCACTGATAGTTGGACATTGTCCGTGGTGATGGGGCTGGGCCTCTTCAGAAAGAGAACAGAACCCCTAGATGTGTGATTGTAAAGAATCTGAGTTGCTCCTGAGAGCTGGAAGGTTTCTGGGATATATATCATAGAATCATAGAATGGTTTGAGTTGGAAGGGACCTTAAAGATCGAGTTTCAACCCACTGCCATGGGCAGGGGCATGTTCCACTAGAATAGGTTGCTCAAAGCCCCACCCAGCCTGGCCTTGAACACTTTCAGGGAGGGGGCTTCTGCCTCTTCTCTGGGCAACTTGCTCTAGTGCCTCACCGTCCTCACAGAAAGGAACTTCTCCCTAATATATATGTATCTCACCTCTTACTCTCTTCGGTAAACCAGCCCTGTTTTAACAACATTTTCTGTCATGTCTATTAAGTTTCTCTCTTACAGTTTTGTGTTTTTCTCCAGCTGATCAATGATAGATTATACAGGGAGGATGCAGGCAATGTACAGAACATTCTGCTTGCTTCACAGATAGCTGTGTGATGCTTCTGTTAGGATTTTGGAACCTGAACTGACACAAAAGTCAGTCTTACCACAGAGAGCTTTGTGTCTAGCACAATCTGAATGCTAAACAGTTTCTAACAGTGGTGATAATGGTGAAGCTCATGCTGACAGGTGGGAACAATGACAAATGTTCACCCTTGTACATGACATACCAACACTGCTGCTTTCCCCGTTTATGTTGCATGCTGCGTTCTCTAGATACCATCCTCAGAGACTGAGGTCTCCCTCAGACCTCACTGGCAGATGGGGAAGGGGAGGATCTCCCCTTCCTCCTACCATGCATGGGAGGCTGTTTGGAGACCCTTGATTCATAGTAAATGTCAGTTATGATTGATGGTGGGCTCATGCTTCTTTGGTCTAACACTCAAACCAGGGAGCACTGGAAATTCCCTCTGTCACCTCTGTGCCTTTACAATTCTCCTTCCCTTCAGCACAATGGATAAATGTGCTTTGGTTTGATTTGACTGTGGGGCAGAGATCCAAGGGAGAGTTTTGATTTATCTTGTCTCAGGAGTGGTGACACTGATATCCTGCCTGGTCTCTCCTCTGAGCCCTCTCCTCAGCCACATTTGAAAAGCAAAGCTTGCTCATAGCAGATATGTAACTAAACCCATGCTCATCCCCTTTTGCCTCTTGAACCCTCTCTCTGCTCTCTTAGTCCAAGGTTCACGTACACAGGCTGACTTGCGGGTGGGTAAATACAGCAACTTTGTATTTCCCTGCAGCTCTGGGGTCAAGAAAGCAAGGTGAGAAAGGCAAAATAACATGTTTCTCTCACCTCCTTCAAGTTATTAGAACATTTTGCAAGCACTTATCTATTACACACTAAGCCACTGACATACGCTGTGTCTGTTTTTTGTTCCCTCTCCCTCACCCCAAGTTCTCTCAGCTCATTAAAATCTTCAACTCGCTGGGTCCTGAGAAGTTCCCCCTTGTGGAGCAAACGTTCTTCCCAAGCCATAAGCAGATGGTGAGTACCTTTGCTTTCTTCTGATGCCAGCATGGATGGGGGAGAAGCCACGAACGTGAGCTGGGCATGAGAGATGGTGGGCATACTGGGAAGAATCTCAGTTTTACTTACAGAGAATTACTAGTCAAAAAGCAATATGCAAAAAAGCACTGCCAGGAATCTTTTTCCTTTCTTGCCCAGCCCTCCCCCAGGTCACATATGGACCCTGACAAAGCAAACAATGAGAACAGGCTCAAAATCAAAGCAAAAATCCACTGTAAAGTCTAGTCCTCCTGACAGCAACAAAACACTCAGTGCCCTGTGTGGCTGCCAGGCCCTGTACCAAAATCTTAGGGCCATTTACAGAGATCTGTGTAGATGCCTTTAGTCGTGGCAAAGCTGGTGGCTTTGTTTAAAACTGTTCATGTCTCTTGTTTTCCCGGGGTTAAAAGGATGACTAGTCCTTCATGAATTTTTGCTCCCAACTTACATCCATGAATTCGTGGCTCTTCTCGCCGGGCTGAGGGTTTGATGAGACCCTCTATGAATTGTGACCCATTTTGTGTGACACTGGCTGGCCGAGCTTATTTCCCCACGCTTGTGAACTTGAGCAGCACTGGCAGCCTGAAGGTTAGTCTTGTTGAGACAACAAACTAGGGCTTAAAAACATTCAAACCCCTCTTTTCTCACACACTTGATGCAACACTGTGGGCCAACCACAATGGGTAGCGGGGTGCAGGTACCTGATGGTGGATATAAGCATCTACCAGGAGCTTCAAAATTCAAAATGAAGTCTCATTTAGATTCTTGTGAAAAATTCCACTGGTGTTCACTAGGTACCTGAATCCCTTGAAATGCCAGTCCTTCATCTCTCTGTTTCAATACTCTGTTCTCTGCCTGTGCTGTGCGGACAAAAGCACTTCACAGGCATCTCATGAAGGTAAGTACAGTCATGACTGCTGCAAAGCACTGAAGTGGTAAGAGTTGTATTGTCATTTAAGACCTAAAGAAACAGATGGTTCTTAAACACTATGTGACAGTCTGTTGCAGACTTTTAAGACAAATTAGTTGATTAATCCTGTTGCATTTAACTCCTGCTGATTTATAATGAGAGTTTTGTGATGTGTAATGCTTCAGGACAGCTTCAGGCCAGACTTTGTCTCACCATCACTTCTGGAATGGTATTTTTGGAAGATTTGATTAAGGTTTTCATTGCAAATACATTAGTTAGCACTTTTAGCATTACTTTCTCTTCTGGTAATCTGAATCTTGATTCCTCAGCATGTAAATGCATTTGTTACCAGCATAGTAGATTGGTTTAAGAGCGCACTGATCTTAATTTCACTGATCAGTTATAAATATATCTTTATAACTGATCACCTACTTGCTTACTTCCAGAGAACACAGGAACATTTTTAAACTGTAGATTATCTCCTCTGAACACAAACACTATTGTTGATATGCAAGCTTGAGTAATCTGGTTTAAATCAGTCACCTCCCAAACATTTACACAAAAAACAATCCACTTGGGCAAATTCAGGTCAGCCTTTCCAGGTGGGGAGTCCACCTTATGGAATGAATCTATGTAACTTCTTAAGCTCTTTTCTGGGTGCATCTTCACAGTATCCTGGGCAGTGCGAGGCTGAGAGGGCAAATGCCAAGCAAACTCCTTTGCAGTTATCACTCAATCAAGTACCTGTGAATGTTGCTTACCCACTGCATGTCAGCTTCTCCATGTGTCAGATGAGAATATAATGATCTCCCCTGCCCCCTCTCTTTCTTCCCTTTCCTAGAGGCATTTTCAAACTGTACCAGTTAGCACTCATAAAACACACTGTGGTCCTTTGATGGCTGACCCCCTGGAAGTGTTTATAACTAGTGCCATGGGTTTACCTCTTTGCAACGTGATATACTTCAAGCAATTCTGTTCTCACGAAAGAGAGCCTCATCCTTCTATATTCAAATCTTTCCAAAGCTTGCTGTCTAAACCTCTGAGTTAAACACAGAACAGGTTTTAAAAATCTGTTTCATACTTTCATCCATGTAGAGATTTTGCTGAAGTGAGATAAGGGAAATTTCTAACAGCAGGCTCACCTTTGTGAGCTTCCTTCTGACAATAGAGCACTTTTCACCAAGCTTAAACAGTAAAATTAGAGAGAGAGCGCACAAGGCTCTGGCACTTCAGAGCAGAAAAAGATCCAAAAGATGAATCTCTCTTCCCTTTGCGACCGGCACGTACCTTTCAACCCTCCTTCCCCGGGTGATCCGTTTACTCGGAATACGAGCAACTTGACGACTGGTCTTCTAAGGCCTTACTGGTGCTACCACAGCCATAATGACTGCCTTGCTCTGCAGTGACCCCCGATGGCCAGCTGACAAGTGGGATACATGAACTTCAAAAGGGATTTTTCACCTCTCCTTGGCTTATGACCCCGGTAACAATTCTTAGAGCAATCAACCTCCTTAAAAAGAGGGAAGGATCTTTGCTAAAGTGCAGGAATTGCCAGAGGTGGAATATCTGCTTTGAGCCCAATAAAACAGTATCAGGAAAGGGAAGGAAATGAATAAATCCACTTTGCAAATGCATTTGTGTACATCTGAAGTGGGCAGAAACTACTAATATAAGTAAAGCAGAGACAGAGTGTCTGTGATACAAATAAAACCACTTTACTGTTTAGAATAAAAGGACACTATAAAAAGTGAACATTATGTAACATTACCTTAAAAGACAATATACATTCACTGAATATAAAATTTATAAATAACATGGAGGAAAACTGTAAACAGTGCTAGAAAATTTAGCAACAAATACATTCCTTCTGGACAAGATTTTTCACACGGGTTTGGTTCCCTCCTCAAGTTTCCATGACTATCAGGAACAGCAGAGTGGCTCTATGCTATGAAAGAAGGACAGTATCAGAGAGAAGGAGAAGCCAGGCAAAGCAGGAGCAAAAGTTTAGTGGACTTTTAAAATTTTTCTCAAGACTGGTAGTCCCAAAAGCCACTTATTCTAAAAATCGACAAAAAAATTTTGCAGTTGCCCACATTTTGTTCTGCTTTTCTAAGCTATAAAACACTTTATACGTGAGACAGACTTTCAGAGACATCTGAAAGAATGGAAACTTTTTCCCATGGAGGCTTTTACTTCGGTCTTTACTGTAAAAAACACAACAGTATGTTTCCCATCACCGTGAGGCAGCATTTCACTGTGGCCAAGTATGAATGAGATATGGTGATATATTTAGTTTTTAGAATATTCCTACTTAAAGGGCCAAGTAACTCTTCAAAACACGGGAAATTTAGACTTAAAATGGCAGTCTTGTCCTATACAGGGGAGGCGGAAGCCTCCCGCAAGAGAACTTTATTCGGAGTACTCCATGCACAGATCTCCTCCTGCTCTCTACCCCCTTCAGTTTGGAAAAGGAAAATAAAATCCAATTCTTTCCAATTTTTCAATCTATTTTTTCTATTTCTGAAGGGGAAAACATTCTCAAGCAAAAAACGTTGTTTAAGCTGGAGAAAAGAAGGCTCAGGGGAAACCGTATCGCCCTCTACAGCTACCTAGAAGGAGGCTGTAGCAAGGTGGGGGTTGGTTTCCTTTCCCAAGTAACAAGTGATAGGACAAGAGGAAATGGCCTCAAGCTGCGCCAGGGGAGGTTTAGATTGGATATTAGAAAAAATTTCTGCACAGAAAAGGCTGTCAAGCATTGGATCAGGCTGTCCAGGGAAGTGGTTGAATCACCATCCCTGGAGGTATTTAAAAGATGTGTAGATGTGGTGCGTATGGACATGGTTTAGTGGTGGACCTGGCACTGCTACGTTAACGATTGGGCACTGTCTTAAAGGTCTTTTCCAACCTAAATGATTCTATGGAAAAATATCTATAAATAAGAAAGTTAACAGCAACAGCCTAGAAACGAGCTATGCGCTTTAAAAAGTTCTTCGAATAATGTTGCTATATCTAAAGCATGATGGGGGTGGAAGCTGTCATCCTGCACACGTCGAAAGGCTGTGCTCACATGAGCTGTGCCATTGACACTTCCTCCACCCTTAGGTTACGGGGTGAAGTGAGGGGCATGTCAGAGGTGACAGGAAGATTTCTGTGCTGCTGCAAACCATTGTACGCTCCACAGCCTAACATTTTAGTGAGAACTTCACACCTGCCTCCTCACATCTCCGTGCCTGATGTTCCCACATACTGCATGGGCTGCTGTAATGAGCGAGAGAGTTTTGTCCACGGGCAGGCAGAAGCGACTTAGCAAGGCAGAAGAAAGGAGAGCAGATAGAAAGGGAGAGAAGTCTTTCAGCCTGATTTACAGCCTGTTCAATCCATTTAATGGGTCCCTCTCAATTCAAGGGAGCCTTCAGTCAGGTTCTTAATGTAAGCACAAGCTAAAGCTTAGCCCAAGAAATACATGTCCCTGATAGCATGTACAGAAACAAAATTAAGAAGCCTCCCAAAAGAAATGTATTTTTACTGGATTCTTCCCCCTCCTTTTGGCTCCACATTTTTAAAAGCCTTAACAACTGTTTCTTTACACAGCAAGGGGAAAGATTTGCTACCAAACCCCCACCCTTGTCAGTCTAGCTGTCTGCATCTCAGAAATATTTTACCGTCTGCAGTATAAAATGGGAATACGCTTCACTTTCTGGTAATGCATCTGCTGTTTTGTTGTTTACAAAGCATATAGCTACATTATATCCTACTTAGGGACAAAAGTCCTCATAGTATTAGAATGCAAATATTTTCACAATAATTTGAGTGCAATACTGTGATGTCTCAGCTACCTAAATGAATCAGTGACAGGTAAAATACGCAGAGCTGCAATTTAATGAAAATTCAAATCAACACTTCACTGCATCGAGGGGCATTTTCATTTAGCCTTCCAAAGCCATGAAAAACAGCTGCGGCTCAAAGAGACGTCAGCTTTACAACATCGCTTTGAGCTCAAGGAGGGCCATCTCCAGCGATGCCGACTCCACTCGATGCAAACAAGTGAGGGTGGCGAGGCTGGCTCCACTCTGCCCTCAGTGACGCCCAGGGATTTCGTCAGCTGTGCCCAATACAGATTGCTCCACTGTGCCCAAAGCCCAACCCTGTACTTTGCCAAGAGGGGCAACATTCTGACCCACCCCCCATACTATGACGGGTGCTGTAAAGCACTCTGCTCTCCCTCTCATCTCCAACCTGTAATTTAGGAGTAGTCAAAGGGAAGAGGATTTGGGAGAGTGTTCCAAGCCTGAATCACAGGAAAATCCAATAGACTTGCAATGTGTTTTGTGCTGCATTGCCACTCAGAGCAGCTGAATAAAAAGAATACACAGCAGACTTAGGCACCTCTTACACCAAATCTTTCAAAATGCCCTTTAAAGTTCACGTTTAAAATGAAGCCACGCATGTTTTGCTGCAACAATTAATCTAGTACATGAGGCATTTCAGGGGATGTATGTCTGGCAGAGCTCTGGTAGCATGCAAGAAATGTAAAAATGCATCAGGTACCACCTCAGACACCCTTTCCTTCCCATTTGGCAAAGAGGGCCCAAACAACTCTCCAGTAATTGAGGTCACTGACTGTAAAATGCTTTATTGCCCCGAGTTGGAATCACTGCAACACTTTTTTCCTGCTGGTGGCAGCTCTGCTTTCTAAGTGGAATGAACTGAAGATATATGGAAACTTAAGATAAATAATCATAATAATACAAAAATGAAGTTAAGCATAATCTTCTCCCTGCCCAAGCCCTCCCCATCCAAAACTCAGTCACCCATTTTGTCAGCACCCCTTCTTTACCACCATTAAAACTTAAAATATTTTTATTTGATAAGAAAAATTATATTATAGTTTTCTTAATAAAAAACAAAATAGAACGAAAAAAACTTCTCCAGTCAACAGCAAAGCACAAGACAGTAAGGCTCCCCCTCCCACATCACTGCAGGACGTGGTATGAGCACATGCCCAGAGCTACGCTTTACAGTGCCTACAGGGAAACACAGCACTTGACACAGAAGGAATCCTCTGGGCAGCTGAAATTTTACGATCCCAGCCAGCACTTATTAGGAGACCACTTTTTGTTGCCTAGCCCTCCCCAACTTCCTTTCGCTATATAAACAAATGCAGCCAGTGTAGCTGCAGGGGAGGAACCCTGCTGCAAGAAGGTTCAGAGGAAACGATGACTGTAGCCACTACGGCACATACACTGGAGCTTCACTATCTTAAAAACAACCCACTGTCTCGGAATGTCAATATTTCTGTCTTTAAAACACAAACAAACCATTCTTTTGTTTATAACACCAAAAAAAAAATCCATATCCTGTCAAAAATAGCTTATGTCATTATGTGTATATACATCTTAGTTCAGCAAAACACTATTTTGGCAATAATTTTTTTTTTTTATAATAAGAGCTCTAGCAAGTCTCCCCTTTCCCTCTTCTGTGTGATTGATTTACAGTTGGCATTTTTGCATCTATTTGGTTTAAGGTGTTTACAAGCTGGTTTTGCTGTTGTAGCTAAACTGCAAAAATTTCAGGGGCCAATGCTGCTCAAAACAGGATGGCACAGCACTTCATCTGTCTGCTGTAGGTGGATTTACTTCCCTGAACATAGGGGATGGGGCTTTTGTTTTTTAAACAACAACAAAAACACAAAATACTCTCTCTTTAGTTCTGGCGAAAGTCAGAACTTCAAATGTGCTGTTGTAGGACAATCAGTCAACAATGCTTCTACCAGATTATGTGGTCAGACACACCAGGTGAATTCTCCTGATCCTGGAGTAAATCACACTGCCAATCACTCCCACAGAGGAGGATTTCTCTCGGGTGTAATTTTTTCTACAGTATAGGCTGAGTTTCTTTTCAGTTTGTTTCATTTTCCAATCTGATTAATGAAACCTGTTTTCCTTCAGATAGAATTGCCTACATACTTTCAGCACTTAGTGCATGAGGAGGGGTGACAGGAAGCCAGCGCATAGAAGAATACAGTGCCTACTTGGCACAGTTTTTAGATTTTTGTTTTCCTAAAAAAATAGAGATTATATTGCTACAGCTAATGATACATGTAAGAGAGCAAGAGCTCTACTTTTTTTCTTTTTTTTTTTCTTTTTTTTTTCCTCCCATTTTTCCCTCTGGTGTGCAAAAGTAAGCTCCCAAATGTCATCTGATCAAAATGAGTGGTATCAAAATATGGAAAAGGTGATTACAAATTCAGTAAGGTAGCACAGACTTTTTTTCTTTTCTTTCCTTTTTTTTTTCCTTTTCTTTTTTTAAGTGTTCGAAGTGCTAAAATTTGCATGAAAACAGGCACTAATTTCATTGTCATCGTCATGATCTGGTAAGAGTTAGTGTCCAAAGGAAGATCAGCCACAAGTAAGGGAGAGGGGAGGTAAGGAAGGGGTAGCGTGCTCAGGGATCTGTGGCATTGATTATCGTTTTATCTGGAGGCGCCCATCCTCTGTACCAGCTGCAGTAACCTTCCACCCTCTGGATGCAGGCGTAGTGCTTCGCTTGGTATCCCGAGTGACCGAAGTTGGAGAGCATGTCTGTCCAAATGCACTCATTCTTGGAGGTGGCAAAGCAGGGCAAATAGTAGCAGGGCCTAATCTGCAATTGTAAAGAGCAATCAGGTAAGGCTACATGGAAAAACAACATTATACAATATGCCTTTTTACCAGAGACAAGGGATTCAAATTTCCAGTCCCTCAAACCTTGTTTACTAACCCAAAATTCAGCCTCAGCTCAGTAAACACATAAGCATGTGTTTAGCTTCACAAGCACAGGTAATTCCAGAGTCAAAAAGGCTTTTCAGGTACAGGAAAGCTGAGCTTGTGTCTATGCTTTTGCAGGCCTGGGGCCACGAGCAAAAATCTTAGTGCCAGTGCCAGGCTGTGAGGTTTGAAGCACTCAAAATGTTTACACATGGAAAAAGCTGGACATACCTTGCCAAGCTTCTGCTACCTGATTTTGTTCACTAATGATTCTGCATGGATTCTGAAAGACTTCCCCAACCCAAATTAACTCTAACAGGGCATTAAAAAGACATAGACTCTGCATTTTTATTCGATTATTTCCTCTCTGATCTCAACACTAAAGCTGAGCTTTACTCCTTTCCTCTGAAAATTGTCCTCTGTTTCTCTTCCTGGCTGTTCACTAGCATCACCGGTATTACCAGCCATGAAAAACAGAATTCCAAGATTTCAGTGTCTTACCACTATCTAATTAGAGGTGCACATACCTTGCATCCACAGCCCAGATGATAACGATGATTCAGTCCCTTACGCTGGGATAAAGTCAGCCGGTCCCACTTCTCATACCAGTTGCACAGGCCAGTGTAAACCTTCCCTTCATACACACGGCCTTGAAAACAGAGACACGGGGACAAGTTAGCACTTCTCAGCTCAAACGCTTTTCTTGTTTCCTGAGATTGCTAATGCTCTCAATATGTTTGGCTTCAGTCACTGTTCAGCAACTGCTTTCTTTTTATTAACTGGTTCAGGAATCTCTGGCCGGCAAGATTACAACGTTTGTGTAAGTTAGGAGCGTTGTGCCAGCTGTAAGCACTAGCGCCAACAGGCAGGTGAGCAATGCTGTGAAGCTCCTCTCAACAAGAGAGCAAAGGGAATTAACACCTTGACTACAAACAAGACTTGGCAACTGCCACATCTCTATCTCCCTGCATCCCCCTGTTTCAGCAGCCTGCATTTCTCCAGCTCATTACAAAAGGGATCTTCCATTTCTGGCATAGCCAAGTAATAACCAGTTCCCAGTGACAGATACGTCAGCTCAGGTATGAATTGACAGCTGTGGACTGTCATACAGCATGTTTGTCACAACATTACTGGGTATAAGAGATACTTTAGGAAAGAGACAGAAAACTAGAAAATGGTTATTACTCTCAAGTGTTAAAGAATACTGAACACCAGAATACTATTGGCCGTCTTAACACTTGGGAAGCTGCGTATAGCACTGTCTACACAGCTGCCCATGTCCTTAGCAGATGTATGTATAGAAGAGAAGAGATTTTGATTATGAAGAAGTACACTGTCCTTTACCTGTGATCAGATACTGGTATTTGTTGACCTCCAGCTTGACTCCACAAAGACTCTCAGAGGCTTCTGTGTAGATGTACTGAACATGTGGCATTATTTGGAAGCCCCTGTACATCTAGAGAAAGAACAAAAATGCATTAAGTCACCTTAAGATGACAACTTTTTACTCATTTAAGTTCTTTACAATCTACATTCCTAGACTGTGGTGGTAAGCAGTGAACTTTTAGTGTTTACAAGCGTGAAGGACTAATAGCACTAGCTGAACTCTGATGGAAGTCTCCCCACCAGATCTGCTGGTAAAGCAGAATGACCCACCTGCTAACAAGCCATTGCAATTCAGCACAGGGACCACTTTTCCCCACTCGCATTAGTTCCAGTGGCACTGAGTGAGAAAAGTGCCAGCACCGCAAGCTCTGCCAATATCCTGAACATTTTTTTCCCTTACACAGCTCATAATTAGGGAAAAATTAAATTAGTTCAAGTATGGACTCTTTCTCCTTCATGTGATCTAAACGATTTCTTCTGAACTAAGGGAATTTTCTTTTAAACAATGACTCTATTTTCCAGCGTTGCTGCTGTAAGAGTTTCAGACCTTTGGCGCTTGATCTAAGTCATCAAGCCAGACACCTCCTTCTTAAACGCCTAGCATACGCAACTCCTGCTGACCTCAGCAAGGATTTAATGTTTCTCTAACTAAATGAATGCAAAAATAGAATTTTACCCCACCCTCTAAAATTAGCCCAGTACAGTCATAAAGAAAATATCATGTATATATAATTCCTCTACACTCCTCCTTTTTCAGTATCTTTCTTACAGTTCAGTTGAGTTGAAATGTGAACCCACAGATTTACTGGCAGTTGGATTCAGTCAGAAATTAGCATGTGTCCCTGTCTGACCTGACCTTACTGCTGCAATTCAGGGAAACTCATGCCCACCTGTCAGTAGCATAATGAAGTTTGTGCAATGAAACAACCACTGCATGTATACACTGGACCAAATAAAACATCCTAATTTTGAAACATTGAGGACGATTTTCCTGAAAATTTCATCCTTAAAATTTGGTTATCTTTTCAAAGCATTCTGTCTTTCTTTCTTCCCCACCAACTGTATGAAAGGCCAATGTTTAAAAGTTAGAGGAAAACAAGAAGACTCACAGAGAATTACAGTTTCACAGCATTTCCCAGCCTATCCTCTCCTCTGTCAGCTTTATTGATAGAGAACACATTCACATTCAGTTTAACTATAAATATTGAAGTGAGGCAAAAGAGGAAAAGAAGTATCAAACAATCCCAGAGCTATAGATCCTTGCTGCTGTGTCACCTAAACCGTAGTATTCTCCTCCAGGCTGCATTCTATTTCCTGAAGTCCCCTACTATCCACGGGTATTTCACTATTCCCTCACTCCCTTTAAAAATAACAAACCTTTTTCTTTCTGAGATAATATCTGTTGATTTAACAAATTTTATGCTAGGCTCAGATACTGCATATATATTTAAAAAACCCTACTAATAATTCTGCTATGCTGAGAGGTCAAACTGTCTTCTGGGCATCCACAGAATGTCTGCCAGGTTTTTTATCTACTTAGTTATATTACCCCAATCAGCATAATCTTATATCAGTATCTCAACTCAGTAACAGCACTGCTGTATACAGTAAAAGATACACTAAAACATTTGCATTTTCCAGGCTTCCTTCTGCACCCAGCAAATATGCAACCAAAGTGGGTTTTTTTAATTAATCATGCTGTATCAAAAAAAGCTCACAGACCATATTTGTGTCTGTAATTGAGCAATGTCTTTCAGTGAATATGGAAGAACTAAACTTTGCCCAATCTCTACTTTATCCCTGCAATTTTCTTGGTATAGGATCATCTACTCAGATTTTCCAACCACGATCAAGATAGCTGGAGATCTAGGTTCTGCCACAAGCATCGTATCTGTCCTTGGATGAGTTATTTACCCCTCAGTACACTTGTGTTCCTCATCTGTAGAACAGTTCTGCTTTGCTTCCCAAAGGTACTGTGAGGAAAGGCACACAGGTCACGTGTCTGGACCCCATTCCAGTGAGTGTCACACCAAGAAGCTATGATAACAGTATCTAAGTAGATAAGACTAGCTAAGATAACAGCCAGGGCTGCCCAGTCTCCCCAGGCAGTGCGTTATCTACACTGCAGAGAGCTGTACGCAGTGCATGTGCAGTACAAGTGACCCGTCACTCAGAGTACTAAGCTCTACTAGCCCAACTAGTGTTGGGCTAATTAAGTATCTGTGTTATGAAGCCTGCATGTGCCCAGGCACACTTTGAGCCCATTCTCCCCCTTGCAGAAAGGGCTATAAGCTAGACGAATCATTTCTCTGAGAAGCTGCTCAGGCTCTTCCTACAGGACCATTACGGTCGTAACTCCTCGCATCTTTTGTGCCATCAAGTTCAACATGACTGCCTGTGAAGTAACTGGTGATGCTAAACTGGGGTTCAGTTTTCAACTCCTGGACCTAATTTCCTGTTCACACTGCCATCAGGGACACCACTGTCAGTGTTGCTGATGGAAACATGCTCAGCTTCTAAAAAAGCACTTCAGCTCACCCCCCCCAGAGACCCTCTTTGATGCTAGCAACTGTCACACTAATTGACCCAGCGGTGGGGCAGACCGAGTCATCTTCTGATGACTAAAGAAAATTCACCATGACCTTGGTTCATGCATTAAGAAAAAGAAAATTTGGTCCTCTACATATGTCCTCTTTCAAAAGAAATAAAACAATACCTTAAGTGTTATTTTTGGATACACAAAATATCCTGGAAGTGCTTATAGACCAGTAAGAAGAAAACCAACCATAAAGCTAGCCCCTCTCTTAACTGCTACCCTCGGAGTCCTCCTGTCACCACAAATGCATATTTTCAGAAGCATAATGACAGGGAACAAAGTATTAGCAAGCGTCACGTGGTGGTGTCTACCAGTGCCACTCTATTTCCAGCTGTGTCAGCACTCCCCTTAGCAGCCCCTGTATTGCCTATGAAATGCACATACAAATCCTGTTGTGGTTCCTGCTGCATGATTAACTTCACCCTGTGATGCAATGGTCTTCCCTCTGTCCCTCCCATGTGAGGTTGTACTAGATACCAAGGCTTGGAGTCATCTTGCCTAACCTTCAGCTACCTAAAATTTTGGAGCTGTATACGAATGAAGCACCCTCTCTAGTCAAATGTCAAGAATGGGCAGCTCCAGAACACCTCAGTCCATCCTAAAATAGCTATCTACAACTGGTGGACTGAATTACACTTTGGTGGTTCCTGCCTCTCTCCATTCACAATCAAGAGAGCAGGAAAGACTCAACACCTCATTTCAGACTGTCTAAAATTAAACTAAATTAATCCCACTGCACTTCTTCCCTCTTGGGACTATCACGTTTCACCCTTTAGACTCATTTTACAGATTAGCAACAAACCAAGGAAAGCTTCCTTGTCTCTGGCAGCCTCTGCAGAGCGCTGCCATGGTCAACCAGGACTGTTTGTGCACATGGAGTAGAAATATCTTATCTCCTTGTTTCCTTCGCAGTTTCCTAAAATAGGTTCAGGCCATTATCAGAATGTACTGCATCATCACAGAACATGTGCAGAGGTTAGATCAGTCCTGCACACATTTCTAATATGTGGTCTTGAAATATTCTTCAATTATTTGAGAAAGTAATGCGGGGAGGCACAAGGCCTTTTCAGACAACAAGGCTGAACACTAGAGAGCCTGGCACTGTTCTGTGCCTGTGGCCTGACCTCGTGCTCCAGCCCAGGCCCCAAGCTGGCTCAGTTGTGAAATTCAGCAATGAGTTCAGGAGTGCAAGAATCAGCCACAGCAAACTCCAAGGAACCCAGGAAAGAAATACAAAGATTGTTTGTTGCCTTTTAAGGCTCTCAATGCTTTTCACAGGCAATTCAGTACACACTGATAGACTAAATGGTTTGTTTATTTTTTATCTGCAGGTGCAGACGGGTTTATAGGTGGCCAAAAAAACACTGACATGGTACTTTTATCTTCAGACTTGTTCCCATGCAGCTGTGCGGAGTTATAGGCCTCCTTAGTTTTCTTTTCAGCAGGCGGACAGTCAGCTTTCATTGGGGCAAGCAAGGCAGAGATTTGCTGCACCATTCTGAGCTCCCCCACTGCATGGAGCTGAATCCCTCTTTATACTAAGTCTCTAAAGCTAAGTAGAAAGACAGCAGGGTTTAAAAAAACAAACAACACTTGGTTTGTTTGTTTATTAAGAAGTATGTCCTCCGGACATTCCAGCTCTACTGAGCACTTTGACTGCTTCAGGTTCCTTACTGCCAAAGGTCACAGTTAAATGTGCAATGCAGCATCTCACCAGCCCACCACCGATGTAGCAGGCATATAGAGGCAGTCTGACCAACAGACGACTTCCACTTTAAAATTACTCCTGCTTTTGTTGGACACCCAGCTTCCTAACAAAACACTGTGAAACTGCTCCTGCAAAAACGCAATTGCTCCTTCGTGCTCTCGGTACGTGGACATTGCAGATTATCATCTGCCATAAACACCCTTGTCCTGTGCTGCAGAATAACCTAATGAAAACAGCCAGGACAGGCTCAGGTGTCTTATTTAAAGATTGATATGATGGTGTCTATTGACAGTCGGGTGGCTGCTTCTCCACTCAACATGCTCATCTTGCCTGGGCTTCTGCTCCTGCCATGCCAGCAGACTCACAGAAGCCTTTTCTACTCCTAGCAAGGACACTGCTCCAGGCTCCCATGTCAGAGGAGGAAGGCTTAAGGCTGCTCCAGAGACCTCTGACACTGCACCTCACTGACTGACTATGGGGCAGGCTGCACCACTAGCTAGAAAAGAGGCTAGTGTTGTGGCTGGTAAAGAGTAGTAATTCATTTGGGGGACTACTGTTATTCTAAATCCTCAGTGGATCCTGCTCATGATGGTACATTAGGAAGCACCAAACTCTTGGAACAGAGTAGCAGAGGAAGCAGGAGTCCTTGACAGAATGGCATGAAATCAGAAAAAAAAAAAATCGATGAAGTCACTGCAGCACATGTACGTTGTGTAGTTTTGTGAAGTGGGGTTCGCAACGGGACAAGTATACTTGCACACAGTGCTGCAAGCCTGATGAGGATAGGGACAAACATCTAAATTTAAGAACAAAACAAGTGACAGCATTGTCTCACAGTTGCCAACATAACCAGGTGCCTTCTTTACAAAAACAAGTCAATCAACAAATACATATTTCCTTTTGAATCTTAAAAAGGAATTTTTAAGATTAAGGAAATTAGTAAGCCCAGCACCTAATGCACTTACTCAAAGTGCAAGCATTCTACTCTAGTGGAAGAGCCATGCCAGGAACAGATTTGGCTACGTGTGTGGTTTTGCGACAGCTTATGAAACAGGCTTTGAGTCTCCTCCTCCCAGCTTTGGTGCTTAGCTATAAAATGCCTTATAAAGAGAGTTACTGTTACGAGGCAGGCAAGTGACTGTTTTTTTCTGAACCTTTACTTTGTCTAATATGTTTCAGATTTCTGCAGTCTCCGCCAAGCTTTTCCATTCCTTTTTTTTTTTTCTTCTTTTTTAAAGACATAAACCAGTCTTATGACTGGAATGCCATAGCCAAGAAAAACAATCTAGGGCTGATTTTTAGCATTACATAACAAGGGTTCAGTTTAAGAAAAAAAAGCTGAGCCCAAAGCAGCAGGTTGAGTGCAGTTTGTGCAGCAAAGAATTAGATCTCTGAAGAGACGAACTAGAGAACCCAAGCAAGTGGTGTAGGAGATTTACCTCTTCTCATCTTCAAGTCCATACATTACAGCACTTCTGAGCTGATGATACTTGAAAGTTAAAGTGTTTGGTTTATCTTTACATAGAGACTTCACTATACAAATTTCATTTGTTCTGTACATCAGAAAAAATGCCATCAGTCTAACTGGTGGTCACAAAGAATGCAAGGAACGAAAAGATGAAAGGTCACTCTCCCCAGGCTGGCAGATCCCTTACTCGCACCACATCTTGAGTTTAATCAAAGTGCTGCAAGGAAAAGCTTTCACTTCCACAGTCTAACATCGCATATGTTGAACACAAGCAGGACTCTAGTAACTAGAGAAGCCCATCAGACATTTTTACTACCAGAAACAGTAAAAATAAAGGAAAAATTCAGGTATTCAGCACTGTGTGTCAGGAATGACCTCTTCCTGCTCCTCTCCCCTCTCCAGCCTAATTTCTACCACCTACTGGTTACCTTCCATTCTGGCTGACACATACAAAAAATTGAGGTGCTGTTATTTTAAGTGTGCAAACTCTTTGTTATTACATGTTAATTAAATTCTTTATCATCTCTACAAGCCTATGTGAAATGTCTGCAAACATACCTTCATCTGCTTGACTGTGTATCGCATCGTTCCAAATGGTCCATCTTTCATGAGCTTCTTACCCACAACTTTAGCTCGGATCACTGTCATAAGAGAGGAAAAATACAACAAATTATAAACAGCTTTATACAACATCTAGGCTAGACCCTCCACTTCAAAAAAGCCACACAGATAAATTGTTCTGTAAAATAAAACAGAACTCCAGTCCAACCTTCCTCTCAATTTATACTAAATCTCACACACAACGAAGGCATGTAAAATGGGATGCCAAAGCAAGTATTTATTTAAAGGAAATACAGTTCTGCGTGAAGAACAAGAACAAGCATTATTTATGTTGAAATCTCACTGAAATCTGCAAAGCAGACTATAGCTGGGACCAAGACAGATTAAAATATTTGCACCAAGCCACTAGGATGAAGTTCATATTTAATATCTTAACTCTCAATGTATAGAATGACGTCCAGCAAGATACTACTTTCAAATTGTTCTGAGGGTGTGCAATGCAGCTTCTCTTCCTCAATAACCACAAAAATACAGCACACTGGAATATCCACTATCTGTGGATTTCACTACAGCTGCCACCTTTCAGATACCACCAGGCTTACTCAGCTAAAGCCCATTCTGCCAGAACAATCACATCACATTATACAAGCACCAGAAGTGGCTTAATTTGTACACAGGCTGCAGAAACTGAGATTGGAGAAAAACAGTCCTGGGAAGAATAAAGTTCAGTTAGAAAACCCCATATCATAAACATCACTCATCCAAACAACAGGACAAAAAAACAAATCAAACCAACCAACCAAACAAAAAAAACAACCAAGGAACTCCAAATTCCATCAATCAAAAGAAACATCAAATGTATAGTTATACATAAACCCACAGGAACCCCTTTTTTCATGGAAAAGGAGATATCAGCGACTTTTGCGTAAAGCTTGCATCTGTACCCCACCGCAAACAACGCACCTCTGTGTCATAGGTGGCCCAATGTCTCCAGACTACTGAAATCCAGCAACTAAATCGGACAACATACATCATTTCCTCTCAAGACTATGAAGGTCCTGATCGGAACTCCCTGCACAGGACAGAGTTGCTTGCTTTGACACCAATCTTTTGCAGCATTTCATCAGTGTTTTGTTGAAGGTATCAGATTAATCCATCACAGAAAACGATTCATTAAAAAGCAGAAAGGCATGGAAGGGAGACAAAGAGGTGGAGGTACTCCTTTGCAAGCAGAAAAATACACTGAGTTATTATTTACAATACAACACTATCTAAACACAGTAATAAAGTTCAGGGGCACATTTTGCTAGGTATATAGAACATTAAACAAGCACCTTATTGCTTCTTTGCTCATTTAAGTTTAAAAGAACTGTAGAACCCCACTGGAAGAAATAGGAAAAAGAGAAGGATAAGTTTTTGTTCACTACCTAGGCTAAATTAATGAGGCAAAAAAGCTTGTCCCATCTAAATAATCTGAAGAACAGATTTGAAGGAAGAGATAGGTCTGGTTATACACACAAGCTCCTGGAACTTGTTCCATGAGCATGGTGTGGAATGAAGACAAACTCATTCTGCTCTGATTTATATCCTGTGCTTCAGTCAGACTTGTCAAATAAATTTTCAACTAGGTAAGACAGTCCTGCTGGCTTTGATTCAAAGGACCAACAAAACCTTCATTCATTCAGTGTAAAACTTCATTATTTCTTTTTTTTTTCCCCACAAACTTCTATTATCCAATGGCAGTAAAAGCCAGTACAATTTTACTGATTCTTCTATTTAACAAGTTGTTCAGACTTTTGATTTACTCTCCTCTTCAAAATTTAGTAGCTACATTGAAGCATGTCCTTGAGAACTGCAAATATCTTAAAAGAACTAGGTTCTTCCATTTGTTGCCCCCAGCCACCCCAACCATCAGTGAAGCTACAAAAAACAGACTGCCTGGGGACAATTTTCTTTAAGGCTTTGTGAGTTCCAGAGCACTTCACTAATGCTGGAGACTATGGAAAAGGGTGTCAAAAGTCTTATCTTCATCTGTTGCGTATCTGATACACTAAATTTGAAAAACCTGGTGTTTGCCGCACACTTCTAAAACCAACAATGAAATCTTATATCTTATCAACAATGATAAGCTATATACTAAAAGGCAATATTGCAAAACACCAGGATTTCCAAACCAGAACACAGTTAGCATAAAAGATGACAGGCACATTCCTAATTGCTGACAAAATACCTAAACCCCCATTTTCTTCAAGTACTTCACTGCTAACTTGGCAGCCCTTTAAATACCAGTTAGAGTAGCACAGTTACTTCAGAAAGAAACCAACTTTGATTTATGGACTAGCCAACAGCTTCACCACCGGACCAAAGATTCAAAACATGCATCTACACCAGCACATAACAGCATCCCAATTTCAACTAATGCTACCTTTGCGAGCAGGTAGAAGGATCTGTATTTTCATATTATTGTTCCCCAGTAAAGTTAGAGAAGAACAACCAACCTAGTAAATTCATCTAGCAAATAAACCACAAAAAACCTTAGTGTGGCTCATCACTTTAAGCCTTTTGTAAATGGGTCAAGCCCTCTGTAGCTCAGATGCTGCCTTTATCACCCAAATAGGGATTTTTCTACATAAGTTCCTTCCCTCTCTGAAAAGCTAGGAACAAAGAACCCATCCTGCCTCATTTTTTCCGTATTAAAGGCAAAGTCAAGCTGTTAAGCAAGGAGCAGAAAATACTCCGATTTAAGCCTACCCCCTGTACTTTGTGAGGCCAAATTCACACCCGCTGAGGATTAGATGCATCTGGGTAACTGGAGAGAAATGCCTGACGGACAGGACTGCTCAGAGGTTGCTCTTGTGCATCCAACTCCACCACCCTAAGCCTCCTTGCATGAGAGCCACTTGTAAATCCGCCCAGAACAGAGCTCCAAGCTGCACATCTGCAGCCACGTTTCCCAGTTCCTATCTTTGCTCCTTCAAACCGCCGCTCACCAGTTAAATCGCTGGACCACTCTTTGCACCTGGGTCAGAAAACAAAGAATATGTTTCCTAACTGAGCGGGTGCCATGCATACTTGCCAGAGGAATTTTTTGCCCTCTGCAAATTATCGGAAATTTATATTTCTCCTGCAAATTTGGTCCGTGCTATGTTAACGAAGTCAACTGTTTATTTCTGAGGACTCCTACTCCGTGAGCAGAATGAGGCAAAAGGTGCTGTGACTGCTTCCCTGAACTCCTTTCTTCTCCCTGAAGCTCTATTACAGTCCTTCTATTACTGCTGAGAAACTTTATCCCACACAAGTGGTCACCAAAATAGCTGCATATTTTAAAGCCACAATTTCTTTGAAGTACTGCCTATGAAAATACTCCGAGATGAATGTTTCTCAGTACTTTGGGGTTTCAGGTCGGGTCACTTTGTGGGACTGAGGCAGTTGGCAAGGTCTCATGAGTGATTTGTAATTATTTATGAAAAGTTAAATTAGATGAGGATATAAATCTTGATAAGATAAGCATGGCAGCCGTGCCATGATTCAAAGAGGAGGAAACATATGCGCTGCTTCTCAAGATTTGACATGATTTAAAAGATGAGGGAGAGAACAGAGAGAAAGAAAACCGGATATTTAGTTGATATTCTAAAAAAAAAGTAATTAAAATAACAACCTGCTGTGTTTGAGGGTTCAAGAAATACATCTAACAATGTATCACAAAAGGTTAATATATTTATTTCTCTTCCCTTCCCTTTTTTTTCTTTTTTCAATGTAAACTAGCTTATTGCTTAGGAAAACAGAGATGGCTCTGATTTGACATAAGTATAGAGCATACAGCACCTTGTATTTCATTGGCATGTGCATGTATACACATAAAAAACCACATCTTTTCCAAATGTCACTCATTGAGGTTTTATAAAGGCAAACAAATCAGAACGGGCACGGCAGAAAAAGGCTCTATATGTACTTTTTATTTGCCCAAATATCTAATACTATCAAATATCTAATACTATCAAGTACTCTATCCCTTACCCTGTGGCCATTTTCTTAAGGATTCATAGGAAAAATAGGCCTAAAGGTAAGATATGAAGCAGAAGAGGACACTGTCTTTACAGCTGAGATAGGAGAAGGCCTTCTGAATTTCATGAGGGAAGGAGCAGACAAACAGAAAATGACCAACGTGAGGGAAGCAGACGTGAAATTAAGACAAGCATTTGCCAAGCTGAGGAATCACCATGGTGAAAAGACTTGTAA
Source organism: Apaloderma vittatum (assembly GCF_000703405.1). Taxonomy (NCBI): domain Eukaryota; kingdom Metazoa; phylum Chordata; class Aves; order Trogoniformes; family Trogonidae; genus Apaloderma; species Apaloderma vittatum. The sequence continues at coordinate 41,387 of NW_009719830.1, forward strand.
TGACCAAATCATTTCATCCAGGAATACTCTAGCTACTACATGGGTACCAGCACTTCTACCCAACTGAAAAGCGAAGGCATCAACTGCCTTTGATCATCCCAGCCCGAGTCCTTCATCGGGACCAGCCACTAGATGGCGACACTTGAACAAAACTCGCTTTCCCTTTACCAGAGGGCAGACGCGAACAGCAGGTATGCCAGTTTCATGCCCAACTACACCATGAGAACCAGATGCTTTCACGCAAGTGGGCTGGTTGTCATCCATAAACAGCATTTTAAGTGGAGGCACACACCCTTGAGAGACCAGGATTTGCTCCAAACCCGCTTCCCTTGTGACCAGTTACCATGAATGGCTCAAGAGAGCAACAAATGCTACGCTTCTCATTATTGTTTCGAGGATTTAGTTTATTGGTGTGCAGTATGAGTATTTTTAAGTGAGAGGTTTGGCTGGCATGCCTGCTCATTGCATTTAAGCAAGTGAAGGATGTGGAGGATTCATGTTGTTTACTAATGGAGACACAGGGGACAAGTTATTCTCCTAGTACATTCTTTCACATCCAAAAAGTGGCGAAATAAAATAATACGGGGAGCAGTCATGTGTCCAGGAGGCTCAAGAAAGGCTCCTTCTATCCTGAGGCCACTGACTACACTAGGAACTGGACAGCAAAAACAACCCCCAACAGAACAGTACACTTGGAAATTGTGCCTTAACACTAGACACAGGCCATACCAAGGAGGATGGTTGCCATTTTATCCATCCAAAGACTATACAAGGGCTCACTTCCAAGAGCAATTTACTGAGAACTTTTTACCAACTTTACTAGCAGCTCTCTCATTCAACTGGTCTCACAAAGAACTCCTTACTGTGTTAGAACCTGCTAGAGGGCTCACATCACACAGGGCTACGGCAGCTGGTGTGTTTAAGTCTCCTGAACATACTTAGCACACTACTGAGGTATTAGTTTATTCTAGCATTTATGGGGGTGTCTCCTAACCCGGGCAAGGCAGGATGCTTTGAAACACAGATTTTCTAACATTGGCGCCATCAGCGCAGGGCTGCTAAAATGACAGAATTGCTGTGTCTATCTTGCTCCCTCTCTCTCATGAGCTGTACTGCTTTTCCTCTGGCTGATCTGTTTGTAATTACTACCAATGCTCTTAGCCTCCCTAAAAACAGAGGACCAAAGCTACAAGTGGACTCTGTCCTTTGGACTGGAAGTCTGGTCCAGCTATACACAGCCTCTTGGGAAGTTCGGTTATAGTGCCTAGTGGCTGTATCAGCAGCGAGTAGGGCTTGCTTTGGAACAGGGAGAAGAAATCAGCCTCTCACCCATTCCTCCACTTCCATAGTAATGCAGAACGGAGAGAGAAATGCTGATTAAGGACTCAGGGGTGTTGGTGGGTGACAAACTAAGTATGAGCGAGAAATGTGCAGCTGCAGCCAAGAAAGGCAGCCACATCCTGGGCTGCATCAAAAGAAGCGTGGCCAGCAGATCAAGGGAGGTGATTCTCTCCCTCCGCTCTGATGAGAACCCACGTGCAGTACTGTGTGCAGTTCTGAAGGCCCCAGTGTAAGAAAGACATGGACCTGGTCAAGCAAGTCCAGAGTAGGGTCACAAAGTTGATCAGGGGACCGGAACACCTCCCATATGAGGACAGGGTGAGAAAATTGGAGTTTTTCTGCCTGGAGAAGTCTCTGGGAAGACCTTACAGTGGCCCATCTGTACTGAAAGGGTGCCTGGAGGGAGAGGGGGAGGGACTCTTTATCAGGGAGTGGTGTAGTAGGACAAGGGCTAATGGTTTCAAACAGAAAGAGGGATAGGTAGACTTTAGATATTATGAGGAAAATTTTTTTCATGAGGGTGGTGAGACATTGGAACAGGTTGCCCAGAGAAGTTGTGGATGCCCTCTCCCTGGAAGTGCTCAAGGCCAGGTTGGATGGGACTTTGAGCAAACCAGTCTAGTGGGAGGTGTCCTTGCCCATGGCACAGGGGGCTGGAACTAGATGATCTTTAAGGTCCCTTCCAACCCAAGCCCTTTTATGATTCTGTGATAACAGCAGGAGATTAATGAAGAGGGAGAAAAACAGATGGAAGTCTCCAGTCTGTTTGATGATCTGTCTGTACTGAAAGTCACCTCGTCCTACATAATCAAAACAGAATTCTTTTACAAATTAGAGTATTCATTTGAAGGCTTCTCGAGAAGTATGAGAAGGCTGAAAAAAAAACCAGAGGAGCCTTCTTGTCATGTTCCGTCATGACCTCCAGCCAAAGCCACAAGAGCAAACCTCCTTTGCTTTGTCTTGGTAGAAGCCAAATACAACTGTGCTGGTACACAGTTCCACCAGAGAATCTCATCAAGAAAGCAAAGAAAGGTTGTGAAGTAAGAGGTTCACTGCTGGCTGCCTTCCTCTCATACCCCTCACCGACAATCTAGCTCCCATTACTGGCAGTCCATATCTTGACCTGTTGCCTCTTCAGTGTTCTGAGGAAAACTGACCGAGTAAGAGCAGCTTCTTGACACCGATCACCTCTACCAGTCAGAAAGTTGCCACATAAATATCACATTGGAAGAACTTGTGCTTACTTCAGCAAAGCTGTTGGAACATTTTGACTAACAAAAAAATTCTAAATAAAAACAGGAAGGCAAAACACCCAGGCATCTTTCCTTCCTATTTTCTAACCAGAACTGTGACATTTACTTTTGGCCTTTGTTTTACAGCTTCAAATCACTTTCCCCGTCTGAGGCATGATAAGGCTGTCTGAAAGCCACTCAAAAAAGTGGAAGGCAATTAAATGGCTTCACTCAGGCCCAAGCTCTGTTTAAAACAACTGATCACAATTATACTTGCTAAACATTAACCAGGTTTCTCATCCCTGTAGATTTCCTTGTCACTAGGAATCTGTTTGCACAACATGCTGTACTGCTTGATTTCCAACTCTGCAAAATAAGGAGTGATACAACACTTTCATACAAGACTATGATTGCATCAGACCTCCCAACACTTCAAAAAGTATGAACTGCTCTAGAAGGGCTTTACCTGGGAGAAAGCTAATCCTCCCAACAAGACCACAAATTAAAGACATAAGGTTGTATAAAATAAGTAGAATATGCTTTGTGCTTGGCATTTCATCTGTATCTTATTAACTGGATACTCTCTTTCTGATGGCAGCAGCAGCAAGCATTTTTCTCCTCTCCATATGATGCATCTGACTCTACGGAAGCTCAAGCTCACCTTGAAATACTTTAAAATCAGAGAGAAAGTAGAGGTCTCTGTTAGATAAGAAACTGCAAATTCTCTTCTAGACACTTCATTCAGGTTCCTATATACAATTTGGTTGAAGTATTTTCAGCTGCCCAGCACTGTACCTGCATCTAACCCCTGATGTCATCTCCTTTGCTTTCCCATCATACATGGATACACTGTTGTGAGGATGGAGGAAAGACTGAAAGAAGGAGGAAGAAAGGAGCAATCAAAAATGCATTTGTATCCATTTACAAGTAGACTATTTTAGATCCATGTGTAGACGGTATGTTTCATGCCAAGGGAAACTAGTTTCAGGAATTACCTTGTGATAAACACAGGGAAACTAAAGGAACCAAAAAAAAAGAAAAAAAAAAAACAATGTCTGTTGTTACTAGCTATTACACCTACTAAACTCGAGGAAGCCAGGTAGGCCCAAGAGATTAGCCAGAACAGGCACCGAGTTAGTTGAGCCATGGAAGCTACACACATTACTGTAGTCTCACAGTTTGCACCAAGAAAACATTATAGGTTTGCTATGGATGTATGCAGAGAAACTGCAGACTACCTAACGAGCGTGCCTACAGCTTTGAAAAACCTCCAGTAAAATAAAAAGATAAACCAAAGTCATTCCTTCCATCTAGCCATTTCTCTGACTCCTTTTTGGCAGGCTTTTAACTTTCCATCTAAATATTTTTTAACTAGTTGCTGGAAACTAAATTCAGGATAGAGGCAACAGGCAGTAAACAAATATCAGAGTAAGGGAAGGAAAACCAGTGCAAGTGGAGGGAAGGGAGTTTCACAAAAAGAGTGCAGAAGAGAGGCACCCTAAATCTCTCTCCAAGGCATGCTTTCAGCAGAGAGCATTTTGTCTCATTTTGTGCCACTCACAACTGCCAAAGAAACAACTGCCTTCAGCCAAGGTTAGCAGAGTTGGAAAGATGCTTGACAAAACCAACACACAAAAGAACTTCCAAAGCCAGTTTACAAAAGTGGATAAAAATAACAAGCATATAACTCAAAGTTGGTCAGGCAACGCTCAGCTCAAAACACCTTTACCATTTTCTTTCAGTCTACGTAAGATTTGTGCAGTAAGATTTAACTCAATCCTCACTTCCAGATCAAGTACTTCTAGACACAGTACACAGAGGAGGAGAAGAAGCCAGGCTGAGATAGACAAGGCTCTGGTTTCTCATAGCTCTTTGGAATTGTTGGAAGGAGCCACAGGTCTAAGCGTTCCACTCTGAGAATACGGCAGAGCTGAAGTGAGACCAATTAGGGGCAAATGGAAACCATATGCGATTTTAATGAAACAAGGAGCTGGTACACATGACTTACTGCTGCAGGAGCATTTACTGCCTGAAAGGAATGTGCATCTGGCATTGATCTTTTCCCAAGCCATCAAGTGAGCAGTAACATGGAAAGCAAATTGGAGCACATAATGAGAGATAAATTGCCTAAAGAAGTGCAGTTAGGGGAGCAGCCTCTGCAAGGAGAAAGCACGTCCTTTGCCTGTGATTTAGTGATACAGATGCAAGCGAGGCTGATCTTCCATTTCCACAGATCATAATAATAAACTACAAGAGCAAGTGCTAGAGTGATTAAAATGGATTGAGTGGTATTTTAAAGAATCTACTACAATCACAGAAATCCCATTCTGATTCACATGGGGCAGACTTTTACTCCCTTGCGGTCACAGGCACTGCTTAAAGAATGAAGTACTGCTGATCATAAGCAAGCGTAATACACAGCCCTAAAATGAGATGTCTGTTGCTGCAAGCATTCACATGATTTGAGGCTGAAGAGGCAGTGCAGACATACCCTTTCGTTCCATTTTTTCTTTTTGACAGCGAATTTCCTAGGAAGTTTCATTTCTGCTGAGAAGGAAAATTCCTTAGCCTGCAAAGCTGTAGATAAGTTGTTCTACTTGGATATGGCTATTCCTTCTGCAAGCTGTTGTGTTGCAGCTTGACATCTTGGTGGAACAAAACCACTATCTTCACCAAGCACTCAAGAGGCTGTTCGCATACATCACAAGAAGTGGGGAAAGCTGCTCTGATACAGCACTCAGTGAACGTCCAGGGCTTGAATCTGGTAGTGCTACTTTACATTGCATCTAATAGTGAGACATCCGCAAAGCCAGATAGGTAGAAATGGTATGGCTAGATATCCTCTGTGGGATATCCAGAGTTAACAGTGTAATATATTCATCGCTGTATTTTTCAAGGAGGCAACAGAAAAATCTTGAGTCAAATCTGTCTACTTATCAATACTTATTAGGCCTTAACCCATCACACAATCCATGAACACACTGGGAATTCACATCCAAATGGCCCAACAGCAGGAGGAGGACAAAGAGGAAGGGGAGTGCTGCTAAAGAGGACATCTGAAAGCAGTTTTCTTCTGCTCATTAGAAATAGGGCAGCTCTGATAGCCCATATAAACCTTTCAAAACAGGGAGTATCAAAAGCCACAGTCCTGGCACTCCCTCCTCCAGCAACTTCAGAGGACCCTCCTTGCTTCAGCACCTCGCCCAGCTGGGATGGGTGCCAGCACTCTGCAAGGAGGCTGCACACCACTAATCACATGGTTTACACTCAATTTTGCACGTAGGAGCTAGAGAGGAAGAACTGTTTGGGAACATGTATAGATTTCAAGGGTACTGGGTGGGCCTGCAAATTCCTTCCTGCATTAGAAAACTTACATTAAACTGATAGGATAAGCAGCTGTCCACGCCAAAGCGGTATACATATTTAACCAGGTCAGGTCTATATGTGCTGCTCTGCTGTTCCTACTTGCACTGGACCTGACAGGACCTAGCATTAGGCCTGCCAGACCTTGGAATTAAACCTGCATTCAAACAATTCCTCCTGTGAGAAGCCAGTACCTTTGCCCACCATTCTTAAGCCGTTACAAATTGTTCACAAGTGAAAGCGTCGGCAGACTGTTCACACACACCGGATGTGTTCATAACACAGTTCTAGTTTATCATAATGCTTAAGGAATTTTCTAATTGCCCATCTTATTAATGTCTATTATATAATCACAGTCACTAATGGCATGTAGCTGAGCTTAGCTACATGAAGAATTTTACCCTGGAGTCTGAGCACCATGTAAAGACTTAGGTGTAGCACTTGGATTGTGATCCAGTGTTTATTAAAGCAAGTGGAAAACTTCCCTGAGTCCTGAATCAGCCTTAAGTACAACAATTCACAGTTAGACTACAGGTCAAGATTAGGACAGTATCAGGGCAAACCTCAGGCTCATCAGCACGCCCACCTATCTAGAATCCCATGTAGTACCCTGTCATAACTGTTCCAAAACATCATTCGTTATTTTGGACCTTCAGAGAAATATCAAAGGCCAGAAGAACTCAAGTGTTGATTTGCTGAGGGAGTAAGGTAAAAAAAAAAACAAAGGAGAGTGATATGAGACATCTTATGAAAGAGGTAATGAGATGTTGTGGTTTAACCTGGCAGACAGCTGTGCACCACACAGCTGCTCAGTCACTCACTCACTCCTCTGCTTCTTCTCCCCACATCCCACCCTGGGATGGTGGAGAGAATTGGGGGAAAAAAAAGTAAAATTTGTGGGTTGAGATAAAGACAGTTTACTAGGAAAGAAAAGGAAGGGTGAAAACAATTTAAGAATAACAATAAGAGTAAGAGTAAGAATAAGAAGAATAAAGAATAAAGAATAAGAATATACAAGTGATGCACAATGCAATTGCTCACCACCTGCGGACCAATATACAGTCAGTTCCCAAGTACTGGCCCCTGGCCAGCCTTCCCTCTAGTTTATATGCTGAGAATGATGTCATATAGAAAATCCCTTTGGGTCAGCTGTCCTGGCTGTGTCTCCTCCCAGGTTCTTGTACCCCCTAGCCTACTCACTGTTGGGGTGATGTGAGAAGTTGAAGAATATACTTAGTGTAAACACTGCTTAGAACCAACTAAAACATGAGTGTGCTATCAAACTGTTCCCATTCTACATCCAAAACACAGCACTATACCAGAGCTACCAGGAAGAAAATTAACTCCGTATCAGCTGAGACCAGGCCAGAAGAAGACCTGGAAGTCTAAGAAGGCAACAACTGCAGGCAGCAGCTCTTGACATGAGTACCACACATGCTGCACACTGTACAGCCTCTGGTTCTGAAGACACAGGATTTTCCCTTGTTCAATGACACAGCACTGAGAGCACAAAGGGTAGGCAGACACTGGCCAGTTACCTTTGTTCCTCAAACAATTTTCTCAGAAACTCCCTGACTGTCCCACTGACAGACCGACCAAAACTGTTCCATAGAAACTGCAGTGGAGAGAGAAATGGTATAGCTATCTTGTTCTCTTATGACCCAAACTTTCTTCATACAAACTTTGCATCAAAAGTTCATGTTCATGAACAACCTCATAGGTCATAATCAGAGTAGGTTTGTAGAAGTTGTGTGTCATTACTCAGATACTCACATGCATCCTGATGCTCTCAATGAAATATATTAATGAGATATGACTCTTGGCTAGTCTTCCCTGAGCACAGAGAACACACTAAATGGTTAACAGTGTCTGTCTACGAGCAGTTGTTGACCTTTCTTTTTTTCAGAACAGGTATTTATACAAATTCAAAACTAACTCATACTGTTTTATTCCTAGTCAGTATTGCTAATTAGTGTTTTGTATATGGAAATTCTGAAGTCTGACCACATGAATCTGATGGAGATTTACTTGAAGCAAACCTACCGGTCAGCTCATCTGTGCTGCTTAAGTCTGAGAGACTCGTAAAGTATTCTTAACAAAAACTTTCATAAAATTCCAATATGGGGGAGGTAAGCCTGCATTCTGGTATCCTTGTGTATATATATATACACACACACACACACACACACACACACACACACACACACGGGGAGATATATTTATTTACATATATGTATGTGTGTGTGTGTATATATATAGTAGGTGTCCTTGTAACTTCTTAGGAAAAAACCAAAACATCACAAGAATCAGTTGGGTAGTCATTTCACAGCTTCCCTGGCACACCGATTGCTATTTCTGAATGCTCTAAGGCCCATTAACTGTTTGGGAGGCAGAAATTCTCTGGAAACTGCGCTGCTGAATGTTTACAGATAAGGGTAATCATTTCCAGGGCATATACCGAGCCTGACTGCTTCCTGCCTGTCCAGGTCTCCCAAGAGGTTGCTGCAGCAGGATTATTTTGGCAAAGTAATGAACCACCCTCCCAGGAGCCAGCTTTGCAGAGCTCCAGTTAAGCTTGCACCTGGAACACAGGTGTAAGGACGTTTAAACATTGACAGGGAGGGAACTAACCGGAACACAAGGGGAAATACCTCGTCTCAGTCCACTGGCAGTAGCACAACCACATACTTGTTTGTTCATTAATGCAGTAACTGCCCATCGCCAAGGACTGGAGAAAGCAAGGGGCATGTAGATTGGTGTTTTAACGGGAATTCTCAGCATGCAGAAAAAGCTAACTATAAACCCCAGAGGACTAATGAACTGGAATCTCTCCCAGCCTGAGAGGTAGCATGTAACCTGATCAAGATCAGCACTTCCAGAAGGGGAGGCTGTTACTGTTAAACCATCAGGGATGGGACTCATGGAAATGTTTCTGGAAATGCCTTTTCCTGCCAGGAAACGTGTTTTTACTTAAGCCACAAATTTCTAAGGACAGCATCAACCTCAGCAAAACTGGTTTTTATTTTTCTTCTCAGAAAAATTGAGACCTGTTTTCATCGTAAATTTGTCTTCAACTACACTTGAAGTCTAAATGTTGATTTGAAATGACACCTTCATTCAAAATGGACATTTTGAATTAACCCTTCAAAACATTAGATTCAGAGGCATCAAAATTCCTTCTTCCAGAAGACTCCATGCTGAAGACTCTGGTATTTTCATTTTTCCTCACATTTCACATTGAATAAATTTCCACCATTTCAAAATGCTCTATGGAACAGAAATTCTCCAGCAAGTTTCTAGACTCCTGTTTCACTGTATAAATCAGAGGTGACAACAAGCAAGAGCAAATTCTGGTTTTCCCCTCGTTTTTCAGAAGCAGCAAGTAAATTCATATCAATGAGAGCTGCAGGTGCTGAGAACTGGCATAATTTCAAAAAGTAAGCCATTATCCTTTATGATCTCAAGGAGTATCTAACCTAAAATAAGCATTCGACATCAGAGATCAGTCCTTTAATTCACTGTGCCAATAAAAGTCTGTCAACACTTCAGACTGTAAATGAATGTGTACATACTAGAGCTATCTTTAAAAAGCGACTCAGGATACCACAAACACAGTCATTTAACCTGTCTCTCAAGGAAAACTCTGGCCTGCTGAGTGCTTGTACTTTGAGACTGCAAGCAAGCCAGCAAGTCAACCTGTGACAAATGCCTTCCTACTCCCTTTTTCCTTTCTAGCCATTTCCAGCATTTTGAAGCAGCATTGTTTGCTTGCAGGCTGCTTCCTGAAGCTGCTTCCTTCAGCTGCCTGTTGAACCCAGTGGGAATCTTTCCTCTGACATTAACTGGAGCGGGATCAGGCCCTAAATAAGTAGTGGTGGAATCCTCAGACTTAGGAACTGAACAGCTGCCTCTGCCTCTCCAAAGAAAAGAGGAAGAGTTATTCCTGCAGCTGTTTTCCCCCCAGTGCCTTCACTCCTAAACTGTAACAGGACTGGAGGGAACGGGAGAAGGTGGAATTTTAATAACCCATTAAAAAGGAGTATGGGCCATTGGGCAGCAGCTCTTTCAGTTCTACTCAAGCAGGGTCACCGCTGCCAGGCTCAGACAGCCCTAAGGGCACGGGAAAAGTCGTCTTCTTGTTTTCACATCTCATCCATAGAATGGATAACGAGGGGGAGGAAGGGATCAGCTTTTGGGTTAATTAGCACCACGAACAGACAGCTGCATTGTCATTAAAAGTTCAAGAAGTCATCAGGGTCATCACTGAACTGTAAGATGTACACACACGCACACGAGGCACACGTCTAAGCCTGGATTTTTAGCTGCCTTGCTGGGCTCTGATTTTCCACTACACCAAGGGAAACACTTGGAGTCAAGAATACTGAACTGTTGTAGCTCTGATGGAAAGAGACAGAAGCACAAAGGCATTGCCCCTGAACACCACTTGTTCATCCCACTGGAACTGCTTAATTTCACACTTAATATACCAATGAAGAAGAGTTATATGGCTTTTTTTCACGTGAGAAAAATCAGAGGTGTGGCTTATCAATGTATAGTTTCATGCCTACTTCTAATATTATGCAGGATAAGCAGAACCAGAGTTAACAAAACGGGGCTATTGTTGTATGCGGTTTCCTTCCACTGATTCCTTTCACAAGCAATGAAGCTGAGGAAGTGCAAGTGCGCATTAGCAAATCCAGAAATGAGCATGTATGAGTAATAATGAAAAGATAAAACCTCTGAAATGACAAGGACTGCTATTAATAAGGTTTGGAGCAGTGCTACACTCAGAGAGTCATAAACTGGCTTAAAAACAAACCCAACAAATTTCCAACTACGCAAAACAGCCACAGATTACATTCTCATTGCCACAGCTTGCAGTAACATTTTCTGGTACAGGATTTTAGTGAAAATACACCAATATAAGTAAGGATTCCCCTGCCACCCTCCAAACAGGAGAGGGAAGAAATACAGTCTTGGATAGTGAAAGCATTTCTGCTTCTACAGAAAGCAGATTGGCATTGCCTAGTCCTGTCAGCTGTAGCTTTGCTGTCAATACAGTCTAAAACCAAAATGGGGCTGAAGCCATTATCAATTTAGTGAAATCTCACCAAAATATAGTTTTCCCCCTCTGGGTGAAAGGAACACAGATCCTGCTGGCTCTTGCTATTAAATTGGCAGGCAAACATGTAGCTAGCTCATGACCGCATAGTTCCATTCAGTGCTTGGTCTTTGCCAAGCAAAATTACTCTGGGAATACAGAAACAATAATTTACTTTATTTGTTTATTTTAACCGTTTAGCTTTGTTGACTAGTGTACGCTGGTCATTCACATTACTGATATTCGTATGTTTATGACAATACAGCTGTTGCAGCAACTTTAGAGGAGATGTTCTCATAAGGAAAAAATAAAATAAAGAGATACAGGCCAAAATTCAGTGAGGATGCATCAGCATTTTGTAATTGCCCAAGTTAGGATGGTTGTCATGAGCTCTGATGGATTTCAGCAGAGAAAGAAGTCTAAGTGGGCTAAGCACCTCCTCCTATAAAACTCCTGTGAACTCTTTCCTTCCCATTCAGGACTCTGGGTGGTTTTTTGAACAAAACTTGGTTTTCCCAGTGTAACCCAGTGGTGCTGCCACAAAGCACCACTAAAATACTATTCAGTAACAACTTCGGTCAATCTTTCCTTGTTGGTCCACATACATATTGAGGAATACAAGCTGGAAGGAACCTTGCCATGTGCTGACCCTGTGATGGTTTGATGAATACAGACCACACCCTGCACAAAACCGTGAACCCCAAGATGTGCCGAGAACTGTCACCCTTGGATCCTGTTCTGTTTGCTCTTCTATCAAAAAGGCTGCCTAGTCAGGATGTGTGTAGGCAATGCTGTCAAATTCAGAAACAGGGAGCTCTGAACAACTCAAAGGACAAAGTTTACGTCAATAGCTTGAGCTGCCATACTGCAGAGAAGACAAACAGGAAAACAGTTTCTGAGGCAGGGGAGAAAGAAAGACCCAGTGCTTTCCTTTACCCTATCCATTCCAAAAGCCATTAGGACTGGAGGAAATCGGTATGAGAGAAGGGCATTCAGAAACAAACATGAGATCTTGCACTTACAGGAAGGAACCTATTGGCTTGAAAACTTTTCCGGTACTAGTGAAAGCTTTGCTTCCCATCCAGGCAAATACACAGGTGCTGCCTACTTCATTTAATCTACACTACTTCTTCAACCAATTTAAATATGTCATTGGAATAACAGCCATTAAGGACCTGCTTCCCACTCTGCTGTTCTTTCAAAAGTGTCAGTCTGTTGGAAAAGACAAGTCTTCTTGGGATCAAGCTGGCAGTGCTACTCCATCAGGCTCCTGCTAAATCATACAACACAGAGGGATGTAGGGCTCTGCAAGACAAGGATTTATTATTTTTTAATAGTCCCATAATTATTCAGCATCAGGAGAGTCCTCAGAGTAAAATGTATGTACATGACTTCCATCCTGTTGGCCTCTCATCTGAACGAAAAAGAGCAAACCAGAATACACTGGGAAACTCAAGAGAGAGTTGCAATTTAGAGTGCATGTGGGAGGTAGATTAGACATTCATAGTGATAACAAAAATAGACTCCAGAATTAAAATAATAAAATGCTTTTAAAGAGTTCTGGAAGAAATTTAAAACTGCAGGGTTTGAATCAATCTCTATCTATGAGGAATTAGGATGACAACCACAAAAGGGGCTATGGGAAAGTCAGACTATCCCACATCAGGCTTCTGGGAGGTATATTTTATGAGTGTCAGAACTCCAGCATAGCTGGATTATGCATATGACTCACTATCACAGGTTCTGCTGCAAGGTGCATGCTCCGAAGTAGAAGTGTTAAAGGCAACATACTGATAAGGGTCATTGGCTATTTGCTACCAGCTCTACAAGCTTTTCTCCAAATGGGTAATATTCCATTAAAGCCTTCCTGTGATAACTTGGGGTCTCTTAAAGTGCCACCTAAGAGATCTGTCTGATATTGTAGAATCCTCCATTTCTGCGCTTCTCTGTAAATCTGCAAACTGTTACACCCTGGGGGAAAAGCAGAACAGCTGCTTAATTCTCTTGAAAATATACTGCCTCTAGAGAAGATGGAAACAGACTTATTGAAGTTCCCTTTTATCCTGATCCTCTAAGGAAATAACCAACTAAATCCTTAATCCCTCACCCTCCGGGGGGGGGGAAAGAAAAGAAAAAAGAGAAAAGAGAAAAAAAGGGGGGGAAAAAAAGAGAACAAAAAGGGACAGGTGCTGCTCTTCCTATTTAGAGAACTGAAACAAAGGGCTTAAGAACTCATCTTGCCCTTATCCCCAGCACAGTCCTTTGCAATACTGAGGCTCTTGCACAGGAACTGCTGCTCATCTTCCCACGCTTCTCTGGGTTTGTGATTTTTGCCCTGCAGGATGCTAAGGGAGGGCCCTGTATTTTGTAGCTATTGAAGTACTGTACATGATAGCTACTTAAGTGCCCCAGGGGTCACTTTGCTCTTTTATTTCCTCTTGGATTGATCCTCTTCACCAACATGCTTAAGGTAATTCATTATTGCAAGTGCTTCATTTCTCTGTGCAGTGTGGTCCCTCGACTAGAGTCTCCTTTTACTTCTTAAAGCTCTTTTCCCCACCCTCCCTTCTCCCAAATACCAGAAATTGTTCAGCCTTTAGTTGTGCACCATAAGTAGCATATTATTTATTGGAGAAAACTGTATACTTAGAAACAGGCCTGTGTATCCTAGTCCAGAGGTAAGTATGATAAACAGGGACACTGTTCCGGTCTTAAAGGAGTCCCTCATTTGCCCAGAAGGGCCCCAGCAATCGCACACTTCACAAGAGCTGGTCTAAAAACTGTTTCATACTGTCACCTCAATCCCCTTTAATCTGCAATGTGCATTTCTCTCGATCTACAAAACACAGGCGGGATATTTATAGCAGTGTCAGAAGAGGCAGGAAGTAGGAAACTGGGGCGGGTGTTTGGAAAGTGTATAAAGGGCTTGGAACAGTGGGACCAGCCTGGAACTCCTTCCCCAAAAGAACACAGAGCTGAAGAAGTGTCTCGGGAATAGCTGGGTTTCTAGAGATATCCTCTGGCTCTCTCCTCCTCTACCTGTCGCCCTTCCAACACCAGCCATTTCCCTTCTTTCAAAGTCAAGTGGAAGTTTTCCATTCTGTGGTTTTCCTGTCTTGGTAGAAGCAAGGACATTCTTTCCCTTATATTTTAACTGTTTGGAGACCAACACCAAAAGCTGCTCACTAGGGGGAGATCTTCCTATGTACAGCTGATCCAAGAAATTTGAGAGGGCTGATTAAACATCAGAGGAGCAATATCTCTGCTTGTTCATGTATTCACTGAGCATGAGAGATTGAACTTGCTCTCTGAACAAATGCTCCAATGCTCTTCTACAGAAAATTAACAGACTAACATAATGCTAGCAGTCCTCCCTGCAGGCTGCACTGCAGTAACACCCAATACAGAGGGAAACATGGAGAAAAGGAAACAGATGTTGAAATCCCCATACTGTAATTACAATACAGCATGAGGGAGTTAAAATTCACATCTTTCAGTCTAGGCCAGCGGGAGCTTGGGTCATTTTGAACATGGCCCTGCAGAATACAAGTACTCCCATTTCCTACGTGCTGGATTATTTTTATTTTTATTTAATGAACCACCAGGGAGCAAGAAGCAATAATGCTATAATTCATACTGTTGCACCTGGTGTAGCCATTACTATCTGTGCAAGCATTGTGCAAATTTCATGCAATTTATATCTGCTTTGCCAAATCACCAGTGATCACGCAGGCCAGCAGAAACCTGGGCCTTTTCATGTCAAAATCAAGGCATTAAGAAGGGAAGAATCTATGGTATCTCTTTTTCATCCTTGGGCTCTTTCATATACCTTTCTTTGCATCCCTAATAAACTAGTTCTAAGCTCTTCAGAACCAGCAGAATACAATGCTCTGACACTTTTAACAGCACACAGATAACTAGAGAAGATGGTAGACTTTTTATTAGTGTGTATTCTTGTCCAGAATCAATAACAAATGTGTTGAACACTGATGGCTCTGCCGTTTGCACACTCTCCTTTTATCTTCTGAGTGCACATGTATATCAAAAGTACCTTTAGACAACATGTTAGATCTGGCTTCATTTCATTTGCTTCTCCTGCTGCGTGATCTGCGTTACTTTACAGCTAAGCTTTATTTTCCTTATAACTCACCTGGAGAAATTAAAAGGAACTCAAATCCTGCACGTACAGCCAGGCAACTTGCACTTCTTGAAAGGCTATTTAAAGGAGCTTTTTATTCACCTGAATGGAGGAAGGCAACAGCTTGGCTAGAGTCCAGATAAAGCATGTATGCTCTACCCATGGGCAGTCATAGAATCATAGAATGATTTGAGTTGGAAGGGACCTCAAAGATCATCTAGTTCCAACCCCCCTGCCATGGCAGGGATATCTCCCGCTTGCTCAATGCTCCATCCAGCCTGGCCTTAAACACTTCCAGGGATGGAGCATCCACAGCCTTCCTGGGCAACCTGTTCCAGTGCCACCCAGCCAGGTTTTTTCAAAGCCTAAGCCTTCATTGCCACTCAGAAATGAACATGCTACAGGTTGTCAGAGATGAATCAGCATAGCATTGGATTGTTTTATGCAGGTTCTCCTATTCACGTGTTCCCTTAAGCCACAGTAGCCATTTGCTCTCCTGCATGAATTAGATCCACCTTGGGCATGCATCACATAGTTTCAGATGGGGTGGCCTGTCCTGTGTCACAGCTAACGATTCTTCCTAGCTTGACCAGCCTATATTTAGTTCTTTATCAATGCTCCCATACAGGACGTCTCCCTTCTCCATGAATCTTTGTCCTCTCCTTACACCGAGACTCCTCTTTGAAGGGCTTTTAGCACTCCTATAGCTCCTAAATAATTTGTTCCACTGCAAGTTTCCCATTGAGCCTATTGCTGTGATCCTCTTTCCCCACCTGTAACAAAGACAGAAGTTTTCAGAGCTGAGCCCACTGGCACAGACCACTAGCACAACCCAAGACCTCAGCGGACAGTCATCTCCCCAGCATTCTCCCCAGCACTGCTCTCTGCTGGTTCTTGGCACATTTCAGTCCCAGAAAGGACAAACCAAACTACCTCCTTTCCTCTTAAAATAAAAATGAGATTTTACCTCTCAAGCAAACCATAATTGACAAGGTCTGATGTTATTTTTTGCATATATGTGCCTCTCTGCTACTTAACTTGAGTTTTACTGTCTTTATACTATTTCTAAGGGCTGAAATTGCCCTTTGGAAAGTTCTTATATAAACACTATCAGGAATCTGGACTATTCATAGTCAAGATTTATTTTACCAGCATGCAACTCAAGAGACTTCTATCTTGTTTCCAAAAGACTCCCAGAATCTTTTGTAGCTGGCAGCAACTTTGAATAAATAAAATAATCAGGGTTGTGTAAAACTACTGGCATTTTTATGTTATTAGACACTGTCAGTTAATGCACTAGATCTTCACTTAGGTCACTCAGGGGAACTACTTCACATTACAGTAGAAGGTTATTTTTTTAACAATAATTTTAAGCTCTCTAGTGTTTGC
Source organism: Apaloderma vittatum (assembly GCF_000703405.1). NCBI lineage: Eukaryota > Metazoa > Chordata > Aves > Trogoniformes > Trogonidae > Apaloderma > Apaloderma vittatum. The sequence goes on from NW_009719830.1 coordinate 57,951, forward strand.
AACAGTCCTCTTAGAAACCTGAAAACATCTAGACAAATTCAGCTCTCATACAGGATGGTGAAATGCTGCTAAGACAAGTGGCACTGCACCTGCTTTACACAAGTTATGAAGGTGGTCCAATATTTCCTTTTCATGCTGATAACTGGGCCAGATTTTAGATTTAGTGTGAGGGCATAAATCCATCTAACCTACCTTGGTCTCATTTACCTCAGACCCAACACCAACTTAATACTGTCAAACAGCAGAAATTTGAAATTGACCAATTAACTTATTTTCTCAAGTTATTCCAAAGCAAATCCAGTTTAACTACAGTTTTAAATAAGGACCTAGCCTGATATGGGCAAATAAAGTTGGTAGCAGAGTCACCAGTGCCCAGAGCACTGCTAATTTTGGTGTGCTCTTTCAGCTATCTGTTCTAAAGGAAGAGCTGTGGTATTTAATAAAGCCTCAGCAGCGTGCCTCCTTCCTCTGTGCTCCAAGTACTTAGACACGGAGTGCTACAAAAGAGGCTGACCAGCTCTGCTATTTGCAGCAAGTGCCACAAAACTGAGGAAAAGTTAAGACAGTCTTAAAACAGCACCAGCTGAAAGACAGAATCATTCTCGGAAAGTCTAGAGCAATAAGCAGCACATCAGAGCAAAAGCTTCTTCATCTTGAACTGGAAAAAAAATATAAATCTCATAATTAAAAGGAAACTCAGAGACACACACTGCACATATTATTAGGACTGAAATCCGTCCCTCAGCTTAGTATGATTCAGAGCCTGGCCTTGCCTGTTAACTCAAGCTGCCCTCTCAGGTTTACTAGCTCTGACAAACTCCCAGAAAGCATCCAGTGGAAGTTTCATTTAATTATAAGACCTCCTGCCCAGCCCCAACAGGCTCCTTTCTTCACTGATGCATGTTTGGTTGGGCTACAGAAGAGCACCACATGGTACTGGAGCTGTGAGGAAGAAGAAATATGACCTCAGACAACAGTGTTACATCAAAAAAAAAAGTTTCCATCTTAACAGCTTTAAAATCCAGTTAAGGCCAAGGTGACTCACTGAATGCTCCTACTAAAGACTCTTGGTCTCACCCATCATGACTGACAGTGGGATTATGCAGATGTCCGTTTCATCAGGTGCCAATCCAGTTGCCACAGCTAAGCGACTCTGACAGGGCAGGACTAACTGTATTTTGTGTCTTGGAAAATGTGAAGTCCACTGATGAAGCTGAGAATGAATCTATCACCTTGTGCCACTACTCCTATATCAAATCTGCGCATCCTGACAAACAGACATGAACAAAGCAGGCTTTTTCCAACTCCAGATGAAAACCTTTGCTAAGCTGAAAAAATGTTAGCGCTGCATAAGGCTGTACATAACCATGTTCCCACCAGCTCACCTCTTCCCAGAAACAAGCAGTTGGCGGGTGGACCATTCGCAAGAACAGGTGGCTAATCAGTGAAAGTAAGAACAAAAGAAATGTCTACATCAAACATGGAGCTCAAGGTTAAAACATCTGGCTGTCTGCTGGCTCATAGGTCTTGCTGGAGTTACTTCCTGCAGGAAATCTGGAGTAAGCATATGCGATAGTAACGTGATACCAAAGGATCCTTATATAACATTCTTCACTACATCTTCCAAGCAGTAACCTCGACTTTTTTTTTTAATACGTAGATTTGGATCCCACAAGGTGATCTCTCTGCTATGGACTTTAACTGCACATAACCAAGAAAAAACACAAATAAGCAACTTCTATTTCCACTTCTATTAAATAGGACAATTCTGTTTAGAGTGACCATCTTTCTGTCAGACATGACGAGTCACAAGGAACACATTCTTTCACCACAGTTTTTACCATGGACACTGGAATTCCCCAAGCTAAGCAAATCTCCTTGAGTTCTTTCCAGGTAAAATGGAATTTGCAGGTGGTTTTTTTGCAAGCTTTATGGGATGCTTCTCTGATTTCCTGCTTCTAAAACAGGAAGCCCAGTCTGAAATGAAATTGCATCATTACTTCCTCCAAAAAAGTCGGGATTCCAAAGTGGATGCAACACTTCTGCAACCATTGTCATGACACATAACTCTAAAATTTGTTTTAAATTAAACTCCACTCAAAAGACTGGTATTATAATTAATTGGAGCTGGTTTATTTTAATTTAACTTAGCAGACCTTACTTGTCTGCCTTAAAGGATAAGACAGCATGTGACCTCACTGCAGAGTCTATGTCAAGGCAAAGACTGCATGTGCAAAATCTCATGTATGATCAAGTCATTCTGTCTATCTCTTTTAGCTTATTACTGAGAAGGTGGCATGAACAATTCAAAAAAACCTACGAAAAACAAGGGGCAGGTTTTCAATTAGGTGCTCAGACTTCAGGCCAAACAAATTCATGAGCTTTTTCCTTGTCTACCGTTTCTTGCTCTTCTCACATCACGTTCTCACTTCAAAGAGGGTGAGACACTGCAGGTGTTGTAGACTCAGTGCTACAGGTATGGCAGGATGGAGGAATTAATTGCTTCCCTAGCACTGAGCGACTAAGAGCTTACCTTCACCTCCCCAAAGCTCACCAAATCCAACTGTGTGAAGTTATTTAGTGCCAAGTCTGAGGTTATTTAGAACAGAGAGGGGCACTACCCACCACCATCCTTCCTGAAACTGGTATTTCTTCCCCCAATGTGAACTACAGAATGGAATGCTATTTTGAACTCCTTTGAACTTAGGTAGTGCCATAGCTCTTTTCTGAAGTATATGCATGAGATGAAAGTGAGAGACATGCAGAGTGGACAAAGCACTTTATCGGTTATAGACTGTTTTTTCAAAAACTAGCCTGCAATTTCACAGGGGTTTTGGGGTGAGTTCTCTTTTTTGAAGGGTAGATAGGGCAGAGTACACCAGGTAGGAGGTGTTTTTCCAAACCTGTGAATGCAACATTCAGCAGCCAAGCTCAAAAGTTCCTGCTGCTTCTGCAAAAAAAGGACAAACAAGCCCTTTTCATGTCAGCTATGTCCAGCTGGAAATGTCACAGCTCTGTCACAATGGAACAAAGCATGCCTGGTGTCTGTTCTTCCAAAAGGTCTCTTAATTCAAACAAAAGAAAAATATTCACATCTGGAGGGGGTCGTAGGCAGGGGGTGGGAGTGGAAGAAGCAAAGTTCAGATAGCAAGTCATAGCAGTTGCTGTTTGTCTAATTATTGTACTGCCTGTTCTGGCACTTATCTATCCAGTTAAGGAAAGAAAGAAAGCCAAGAGTTAAATCAGCAATTTTATTATTGATTGACCTCAGAGGGCCAGATGAAACACACCTCTTCACTTTTGCTCCATTCATAAGGCTGGAACATGCACACTGAGTGAAAAGACCCCTTGTGACCAGTCTGGCAGTAGTTCCTCTCCCCTCCCTCTCCCCCCCCCTCCTTTTTTTAATAAAGGAAAAAGTTATTGTTGTGTATGGAGTCCAAGCTTCCCCTAGAAGACCACAACCTTCACTTTCAAAGAATGTATATGCTGAAATCCTGTGCTCTCCAATGGGTTTATTTGACCATCTGCTTCTGTGAAGATTAAAACTTTCTAATGACTGCAGAGTTAGGAGTCTGTATCAATACTGAGCCACAGGAAGATCAAAAACTAAATGTCTAGTGAGATCAGATTAAAGGAGAAGGGAATAAACTTGTAGGACTTCACTGGCTAGGCATGAAAGACCAACAGTAAGAGTCTGTATTACACTCCTAAACTAAAAGTTTTCTCCTTCTTCAGTGCTTCTGAAGATAAAAAGCCTCTCCTAGGCTGCCACCTAGGTAGTTAATTTCTTGTACTGTTTTAGGAGTTATTTTAAAAAGCTCTCCTCCTCCAGCCCTTACTGCATTGACTCCTCCCTTCTGAGCTGCTATTCTGTCAGGAGTTTCAAGACCGATAAAAACTTGTTGCCAAGTCCCTTTCTTCCCCACAATGTGTTTTATAACCCAGCGTGTAGTTTAGTCTGTCTAAACACTGCATTAGTACACTGCCGTCAGTTTCCATGGAGATGATTAACTCCTCCAGAGCCAGAAACCTTTGTCGTGCTTTTAGCCCTTTCAGGACATGAAGAACATGACAGCATTTATTAAATCAGTCTGCAGAAACATCACATTTTCCAGACAGTTTAGCAAATTTAAGAATTTACTTTTGCTTCAACCTATCACACAAAACTGTGGTCTTAACCAAACTTGCATTTCAGTAATCTACTACAAGTAAGTCGCTCTTTTCTCTTGTGCTTCTCCTCCTTTGCACTACTGTGATGTCTGAAGTGATGACAGTCCCACTGACATCACCTTTTTGAATTAGTATGTCTCAGAGCAAAGCCAAGGCATGGGATATAATGAAGACCAAAAATATACTGCCAGTGTGTATTCATAAAATAAAAAAAAAGAAAATGATTTAACATCATGTTAAGAAATTGAATTGAACTGAAAAATACCTTTAATCTTGTATAACATGACCTAATCAGAGCAAGAAAGTAGACCTTCTCCAAAAACGCAGTTAATGAAGGCCACATGCTGTCATCAGCTTTAGCTGTGGAAAAATGATTTCATAGTCTCGCTTTTACAGAAAGGACAATATTCCTGTCAGTTGCCACTTAGGTAGCAAACTTGTTGCTCCAAACTATGAAAACGGCAACAGTTTCCTGGAAGAATTCTCCAGTATAAAATTATACTGTAACCTTACCAGCACTTTTAACATGTAACACTTTTTTTGACATTCAAGAGCATATACACTACATAAACTTGACATGAATAACCAGGCATAACTGCAGTTTCTGTAGAAGAGTTAAAGGCAAGGGAGAGATTTATTTGCCAGTAAGCTTGGCTAACTTGAAAAAACCACTGGCAGGGTTCATAGCAATGGGCATCCTGCTGCAGTGAGAATTATTTTCTATTTGACTTCTATAGCAGTTGCCAGGTAGACTTCTTTGCAGACTGCACTTGAAGTCAGTACTGTGGGGGTACCAGCAGTGCAACACCCTCCAGCCCCTTTTACACTGGGCTACTACGACAACCCCCAGGTGTGCAAGAAGACTTCACTCACGCAGTTCACTCACAACTGCTTAAGTGACAGCCTGTATTTACTGTTACATGGACACGTGTCCAACACTAATTCAAATGACTAATTGATTTCATACACTTGGCCACAGGACATTTAGCAGGCAGCAACCGTATTTGGTTAATCACCCTTGGCTACAAACAACCCAAAGAACTTGGGACTAGAGTCTCCATTACCTCCTCTTCAGAGATTCTGGGTGTTCCCCTTGTCTCTCATCTAAAGACCCCTACGGATGCTAAAACCAATCGTGGAGAACATCAGCCAGGATCCAATACAAGTGTCTCAACTTGCCAAAAAGCCTGCATGTTTGCACACCTCCCACCGCTGCAAAGACCAAAAGGTAGCTTGCAGAAAGTGTGGAGACACTCGTTGGGTGCTTCTCCAGCCCTCCCTGAAGTTACCTGCACAGCACCTGCCAACACCAACCACCACAGGCTGCTTCTGGCTTGAGGGGTCTCGTCCTAATCCTGCCTCCTACTATTTGTCACTAGGTTGTGGAGGAACCCGTTGGCTGCGCACATCTCCAATTGTGTTTTTGTCCTACTGTAGGAAACCCAGCCAATCTGATTTCTTTAAAGCTTTTCTTGGAGAGGCTGCGTCCCCGTCCTGGCCTCAATTCCCACCGCCCCTCAGGGCGGCTGTGGGGTGGGGGGTGCACCACCACACCCCTCTCCCCTTGTGAGCCCAGGTACCCAGGCAGCTATGGAGCCATCACCCAACTTGAAAGGTCAGGTCACCCCTTACGGGTTTTACTCATCCCACCTGTGTTTCCACCAGGCTTCCTTGTAGTGACAGCCCAGCTGCTGCCCGCACCCCCATCGGGGTCCCGCAGAACTTTCTAGACTCACAGGCTTCGCCTCAGCGGAGCAGGTGCCGCCA